>NW_017306791.1:23968-55994 GCF_000935625.1 Nanorana parkeri
CCTCCTGCTCAAAATATTGCATTGAATAGCTTTAGAACATTACAGTGGCTACAGTTTTAAATAGAAATGTAATTTTTAATAACACTAAATTACCAAATGGCTGATGCAGCAATTATACTGTATATGCTATATTCATTTTTTTAAAGATTTTTTACGTTTTTTTTTCAAAGTGAAATTGCCCTTAAAGTTTCTTCCGAATTGTAAAATCTGTAACTATTCAAAACTGTTTGTTCTCTATGTTGGGAGACTGTAGCTACTTGTAATAGCTAATATAAGGCTAAACTCTTACTTACCACAGCTTTATCCCACACGATGGTCATTCTCTCTTCTATACCATTCACTCCTTCTGGAATTAAAGTAAAGTTATCTTTTCCTATTGCTTTTTGTGCCGTGCTGTAGGAACAGTGTCCACTTCCTGTCACCTGGAGATCACCACTGCAAGAAATGTCACACACTGTTTTAGTCTACGGTGGAGGCATTTGGTGCATATAAGGGACAATTACAGGATCACATACATGCCCAAATTACATTCTAGTACCTTAAATATGTAAGAGAGAGCACTGTGAATGAAATACTCAATGGGAAAGTATATTGTATATTTTATATTCAGTGGACCCATATCGTGATTTATTATTGCAGTGCTTAAAAGAGTTCTAAAGTCCCAGCATATACTCTCCTGTTATAACATCAGCATTGTAATAGGAATACATACTAGAGTTGTTTTTGATAATGTAATCAAGGCTTACTTGAAGAAATCCCTTTTATGTAGTGAGTGCTGCCTTCCATCTGCCCATCACTTTCATCAACTTCCTGGATCCCCAGTGTGCTTTACATCTCTTTCCCTGCTGCTTGATGTGATGCAATCTTGATTTCTCAAGACCACATATCCCATCATGCATTGCATTCAGCAAGCAATCATAATGTTACACTGTTCAGACGTTGAGTTGTAGTTCAGAAGGCAGGCTCTGCGAGAGTGGTGACACAAGGAAGTTCATATTCACAGGGCTGGGTGAAATGGTGTCAGTGCATTGAGGAAGTACACTCTGTGGGCATCTTCAATAAGTAGGTTTACAAATTTCTAGATGGATATGGTTATTAGGTGTGGGATAGAACTTATGGAAATTCAATAATACATAGTTATTTTTAGTTTTTGACCATAGATACCCTTTAACTTAAAGCTGAACTCCAGACTTTAGGCTCTGACACCAGCCACCACAGGGGGTCCCTAG
Organism: Nanorana parkeri; assembly: GCF_000935625.1. Taxonomy (NCBI): domain Eukaryota; kingdom Metazoa; phylum Chordata; class Amphibia; order Anura; family Dicroglossidae; genus Nanorana; species Nanorana parkeri. The sequence continues at coordinate 25,198 of NW_017306791.1, forward strand.
GTGACATTAGAGGTCTTAAAGATCCCTGATGTCTCCATGAAGAGAACCTGTCACTGCAACAGAGGAAGCAGTGGTAGGGGAGAGCTGGAGAGGTGAGTAGAGAGGTTTCACAAACACTGCCACGTTTCCCTAAGTGTATCTTTAACAACTGCTGACATAATAAATCAGCTACACATTGAATGCATTGTTTTTACTGAGTTGGCCAACTCATAGTCTTGTGTAGTAAGAAACAGCAGTAAAGTTCAACCACTGTGTAGCAATGGAAATGTGGCTCCCCCCATGTACAAGTGAAGGAATATGGATCATATCAAGAAAATGTCTTTTCCTATGTTTGAATTTGTTTCATTTGCTTCCTAGCTTTGTAACTTTCCTTACTCAGCTTTAGCGTTGCTATGCGTAACCAAGATATATCCTGTATTCGGGAACGCGCCGATGATACATGAAAGGAATGGAGAGGGAGGATGCTACAGGCAGAAGATATCTTTTACTAACCAATTAGCGAGAGACACAAGACTTTAACTAACAGCTCCTCTAGTTTGCCCAATAGTACAAGACACTTAGAGATAACAGAGGTGGGCATATGTGTGACAAACACTCATCTGTTATGTGTGTATAAAAAAGAGAGAGACCGCCCTGAATAAATAAGAATCTTCATAAACCTTAACCCTGAGTTTGTGATTTTTCCCGGTGCACCGAACACGACATAATTAGGAACAGCAGCAGATATCTTGTGTGAACCCAGTTGTGGTTCTGATCCATTTCATACATACTGTATAAAATTAAAATGTATAATGAGAAACCGTGTTGATGTTTTCTTCCGATGGCTGCAGCCACCCACACTGTCATGGCTTGTAAAAGTCTAGTATTGGGCTACTTACACCTGTACACAAATGTCCCCTAGACTTGAATGTTGGTCCTGCTATACGGGTATGGCCCATTCAAGTCTAGGGGACATTAGCACGCAGCCTGACACTAAGGCTTCATTCACACAGATGCGGCTCAAAAACAGGAAAAACAATGCACTTTAATGTGCATTGTTCAGACTTTTATGGCTTGCCCGATAGGAAACCGCGTGGCCCGCAAAATAGTTCAATCGCAATTTTTTTGACGGATTCCGCACATTCACGGCTATATAATAGCCGCAAACAAGCAGAATCCGTGCGGATGAAAGATTTTACCGTTTGCATTGTCACGCACGGACACGCTATATGTGAATGGAGCCTGAGTTTTTATTGGCTGGGCAGTGTAGGAAGCTGCAGGCATTAGAGAAGGTAAGTAAGGACCTGCAGAGGGAGGTGGAGGGGTAGGCGGCATCACAGCTGTGAGTATTGAGAGGGCTAGGGAGGAGAGCTAGGGCAATTTTTTGAAAAAGGAGAACTTGAACATTAAATCTTTAAAAAAAATCCCAACAAAGTGAAACAAGTAAACTGAACTCTAATGTTAAACTGAATCTGAATGCACTTTTACCTTGTGAGCTGTCACTTTTCAAAAAATAAATAAATACAGTTGTCAGAAATGTTATGATTTTGATAAATTTTCAATTCAATTCAAAACTAGGGACTAAAGCAAAGCTGGCAATATCCCTAGACACACACACAATGATTATAAGCATTAGTTAAATCCAGACATACATTTGCTAAAAACATTAATATCAAACAGGGTCAATTTTCTCCATATCTAGTTATTAGCCTGAAACAGCATCCTGGAGTGATGGCAAGGAGCGGGTAGGAAGCAGGAAAACTGCCTTTATTGATAGACAATGGTACATTTTAAGGGAACTTGCAAACTGTAAGTGAGATATTAGATAAATTAATACGATTGCAAACTGAGCACTTGGAAATACATTTTGAGCTTATAGGGCTATATTCATGAATAAACGGGGACGCTATACTGCATGTACTTATAGATACCGATAAAAAGGGGATTCTACAGCAAAATTTGCCTTGGAATCATTGTTGAATTTAATGCAGATAATGGAATTTATCATAGCAATTGTGAGTGTTTGAACTCGCATATGGTCGCGTGGGAAATATTTGCGCCATATTTTGGTTGCTAGTGTAATGTTGTTCATAAATGATATTAAATAGACTCCAGGAAAGAAGACTCATTACTCCAGTCAAAAAGCTTAACTGTCGCGTCTTGAAGAAGTGGTCATGTGGACTTCTTAAGTTGCAATTTTTTTGTTAGGTGATGCTTCAGTTTCAGACAGCCGCAGATGTAAACAGTTGCGAACTTTCGCAAAACACATGCAAAACAGGAGCAAAACACGCGCAATCGGAAAAATAGTGCAAGTTCTGGTCAAAAGGATGCAAGCTCATGTTAAAAGGAGCACCTAAACGGATCTGCACATACAAAATAATGATCTAAGAAGCTAAAACTGTCACAATCGCTTTGATAAATTCCCCCCATTATGTCCTTATTGTGTCCTAAAATTTTGCAAGGCTTATATGGACTTTCACTGCTCTGTCTCCATTGGCGAGTTCTCAGCTAACTTTCTGTTCCAGTGATCACACAGGACGTGAGGGACAATCATCTCAATGGAGATAAAGACAGCAATAAAAACCTAACAGGGGTTCTGTTCCAAAAGTAAAAAAGAAATGTTCTGGTTGGAGTTCTAAAGACATTATCTAATCATAATAGACTCTGAACAAAAACATTCTGCACTTTGTTTCTATTATCTGTAGCCCGTGTAATCCCTATTTGTTTTTTTTATTTTTTACATTGGTCGGAACTATTTGGGGCTAAAAGGAATTAAACTATAAGGCCTATACATATTGTTCTACATATTGTAATATGGGCATCCTGGAATCCATCTTTGTTCTCTCTATTCTATCAGTATATATGGTGAATTTGAATTCATGGTATCTGGACAAAGACTCTAACATCAGCCATTCTCAGAGACCTACCACACACATTCCCAGGTTGTAAATTATGGGGGTACCAGACAACAACAACAACGAGATAAGGACTGACCATGGTACCAGACTGTGTTAGTATGAGATTGATGGAATTGACATTTCTCAAACTTAAGAATAATGGTATTTTGTTTTTCTTTTCTCACCACATAGGAAAAAGAGCTCATCATACAAATGACCTTGTATACATTATTATTATTGGATAGGAATGTCATTACTAATATCTTCAATTGAATAATTCGTATTGCATGAAACATCTAAATATTTACTTAATAGAGTCATTTTTTTTTATATACAATATTCAACCTATATACCATATAAATCATTTGGTTGTACTTATTGACACATATTTGTATATATTTTTAATATGGTGTTTTTTAAAAGTACAAATAATTTAGGTATATTGTTATTGTTGTAATCAGGGAAATAATTTAAGTTAACCACTGTCTTAGTAGATGAATTCATTCTCAATGTATGTGGAAGAAAATTGTATTGTTTTTCTTGTTCAGACTTTCTCAAGCTATACATCTCTTAAAGACACAGTAAGTTTGACATGTTCTGTTAAGATATGATTAATTCTTAACCACCTGCTGTCCGGCTGTTGTAATTAAACGGCCGGACAGCGGCTTCTTGAATGTGGGTGGGCGTTTTTAAACTACCCATCCCGCCCCGCTCGTGCCCGCCGCTAGGCGGCGTGCATGAATGGGAAATCATCTTTGAATGTAAACAGCCAGCGATGGCTGTTTATGTACAATCGTTCGGGCGTCTGTAGAGACGCCCGATCGCTTGTCATATGCATGCGGGTGTGCGCCCCCTCCGTTGTAGCCGCTGCTAGCGATCCCGAGCTCCGCTGTTCCCGGTGTGAGCCCGGGACCAGCACAGCAGCTCTGTGACCAGAGATCAAACAGAGATCAATACACGATCTCCGTTTGATCTCCTGCTCCTCCTCGGAATGCAGGAAGTGATGTGTATTACATCACTTCCGCATTCCTCTGTCACTCTCCGTTACAGAAACCGGAGAGAAGCTGGTGAAGCAGTTCTCTGCTTCATCAGCTTCTCTGGGGGTTCCTAGGTGACATTAGAGGTCTTAAAAATCCCTGATGTCTCCATAAAGAGAACCTGTCACTGCAAATTGGCTATCACATAGGGAGTTTGTTTGCTCCCTATGTGATAGCAATAAAGTTTAGTGAAAAAAAAAAGGTTTAAAAAAATTAAAGTTACAAAAAAAATGTAAAAATTAAAAGTCACATATCAAAGCAATAAAAAAATGTTTAAAAAATTAAAGTGCCCCGCCCCCACATGCACACGCAAACATGCGTCGTGTCCGCCTACGTGCGAAAACAACTATTACATCCATTGTGCAGCACATGTTACATATCGCCGCGAACGTCGGAGCGAGAGCAATCATTCTAGGGCCATTAATCACTGATAACACTAACCTGCTGAGCGGTAAAAGCTTTTAAAGCGTCGGCTATTGTCAATTTTGGAAATGGTAGTTTTTTGCGATTTAGCATGTTTGGTGTCTATTTATCCGAAGTGACCCCGTCTTTTATATTTTACCAAAAAATTGGGTAATAATAAATGAGAACAGGTTTTTGTTCAAAAATTTCAGTACTTTTTTCATTATATAGTAAAAAAAAAACGTAGTGGTTATTAAATACCACCAAAAGAAAGCTCTATCTGTCCCCAAAAAATGGTATAAAATTCATTTCAGTGCAGCGTTGCATGACGGAATAAATGTCAGTCAAAGTACTGCAGCGCTGAATGCTGAAAAATGGCCTGGACAGGAAGGGGGTCTAAACACCTGGTCAGCAAGTGGTTAATTTTATAGACTTAGGTCAGAGGTCATCTCATGGAATAATATTGGAATTTTAAGGAAAAATCCCAAATTATACCTAGTCCAACATTGCCCTCTTCAGGTAATTTGGAGTAAATTGGAGTATGGTGATCTAGTTCCTAATACTATAATTAGGTTAAGATAAGCTTTCTCCTCCCACATTTTTGGGTGATAAAAGTTAGGAGAAAGTTACCGTAGGTCAGGGGGACTGAAAAAAATGGAAAGACTGAAAAAAAAAAAAGGAAAGCATATACAGGAGGACTTACACAGACACAGAAAGGAGAGATGTGAAGCTGATTGACGGGCTGACCAGGGGAACTGAACCAAAGAGGACTTGAACATCTGTAAGAAACGTACCGGCTTGCGGTCCGCAAGGGGACTCCGACGCTGGCCTGCGCCTCTGCTCGGGGCCAAGAGTGGTCATCATCCGGCGTGCCGCAGGACTCCGCCCCCTCATCACCGAGCCGGAGCTCCGGACTGCGCAGTCGCACCGCGGGGCTCCGCCCCATCCAGGTCGAGCAGTCGGCTTAAAGCCACTGCTCACTGATTGTTCGGCGTCCTACTATCGGTTGTAGCATGACGCTGATCATTCACTGTCCACATCGCCTATCACTTGGATCCTTCCTCAGAGAGCTGATCAGTCTGCCTTGGGAGTCTCCCTGCTGAGACAGAGCCTCCCAAAACCGCAAGTACTGGGGCTTATGCCCATCTGTTCACTGGAAGATTATACCAGCATGTTGACTATTACTTGCTTATCATCACTACTGCTGAATACCATAAGCTCTGCTTGATATAGCTGTTGTGCTGTACTCCATTGACTCTGCATATATATCACCACAATTGCTGAATACCATAAGCTCTGCTGATATAGCTGTTGTGCTGTACTCCATTGACTCTGCATATATATCACCACAAGTGCTGAATACCATTAGCTCTGCTTGATATAGCTGTTGAGCAGTATTGGCCTTACTTGTGTACCCACTACCGCTTCACCCCTGGGGTATGATGTGAAGCAGCTCCCTCTCCGCCTATCCAAATACAGGGCAACAGAGGTCAGCTGCATAAACTGATCCACATCCTTCCAGCTGGAAGGGAACCTCCGCAGTTGCGATCCATAAGACATATCCAGTAGTAGCGAGGCATTACAACATCTCTGGTCCCTACACTGACACAAAACTGACATCTCTAAGATAAAAGAATTTTCAATTTTTGGTAAAGTATACAATTCTATTTATCTGTAAGCAATTGACTAGCCATATATATCTAACTAAACCATTTGGTCATTGTTAGCATCAGGATTGAATTGAAATCATTTTATCTGCAGTAAAAATTATATTCCTTTCAATCAATCCTCAAAGCTGATTTCAGTTTCTAGTCAATAGTCTATACATAAAACTAAAATAACTTAGTGGAAGTTTGTCTTTACCTCAAATATATTCTTGGCTGATTAGCCAGTCATGTGCACAGTATTATGAGTTAGTTCATGCGCAGTAGAAATGTGAGCTTTTGAATATCTGTTTGGCTGGGAGAGGTCACAAGTTGAATCTGCACATTATTTTGTGGCATTTTATTTAGCTACTGAGAAGTTACTAATTGCATTCCAAGAGTTACTTAGTTTTGTTTCTGAAAGATTTGAATTATATTGTGTGGTTTTATTTTATTATTATCTTGATCAAAATTATTGTAATTTTTGACCCACATTCCTTATTGTCACCAGTTATATTTTGATTATTATTTTGCACTGATTTTAGTTAATAAATATATATATTTTTGCACATTATTGTTCTTATTTTGTCTTCAAGTTAGCGCAAATAAAGAACTCGAGTTATTAGTTGATTTGTGAAAATAAGTTGGGAATCTCTTTAATTACAGATCCCGGCCTGTTTTCATAAATTAACAAACTGTTTATTTTATCAGAGTAAACATTCTGACAACATTATTATTATTATATATTGGGAGTTTTTTGAATCCAAGGATATTGTGGCATCTTCCTGGGCGGCCTCTCTGCTGTACAGCTCAGTGTGGTGGATGTCAGCCCAAGTGAGACTGACTCCTCGGAGTACCGGGGAGTAAAAGCTTTCTTTCTAGTTGACAAGGTGGCCATATGTTTTCCTAAATAGAGTATATAGTAAATGGTGAAAAAAAAAATCAACTGCAGGTGAGGAGTTTCACTTGTGTAGGACTTACCATGCCAACATGGTGGTCAAATAATCAGGCGTGGTTGGGTCTGGACTGAGAGGAGGCGAAGTGATGAATGCAGCAGCCTTTGCCCAGTTTTTGCTCCAGTAATGGGTCCCGTCTGTCCCTATACTGGCAGTAATCGGCTCTCCAAACACGATCGCTCCTGAAACCAAGAGAACCAATAGTTTATAATCATATAAAATATGTACTCATGACATATATGGTTTGTAAAACAGTATATTAGAATAAAAACATCTACGCTTTAGATTAGTATGTATATTATCCCATTAGGAAAAGCATACTTTAACAGGATGCATCCATGGGTGGAGGGAAAGTGTCTCTCACTAGTGGAGTATTAAACTGAGAGGATAGATCTCAAAAGTATCCTCCGTCCCTTATTTATTGTGTGTTCTGCCCTAATTCAGCAGACTAGAATGTAAAACACTAAACTCCAACCTCCCAATCACAAGGGACACTGTGCTCCTGTGAGAATCTTACCATACACTAAACAGTTTAAATACTTCAAAAGGAACAAGTCAGCAGCTCCCGGACCAGCTCCAACCATTCTGTGCAGCTTCTAGCATAAATACAGTATACAAGCTTCCTTCCCCTATATAATGTTTCTGTGTGTAGCGGCATCAGGGGTCATCCTGAAAGAGGCAGCAGAAGCCAGACAGAGGAGGCAAGAACAACCCTTGCGCCATCTTCCAATTCAGCTGACAGCCTTTGATGTTTATAAGGCTCAGCTCACAAAAATCTAGATAAGGGCTTGTGCATTTAGCAGGACCAGATTTCACCATTGGAGCTTGCAGGCACACAACATTTAGCACTCTAATTAGCACTCTGTTCTTTGAAATTGGACATTTCCTTATTTAACTGGTCCTAACCTGGTTTAATATTTTGTGACAATATTTAAATAACCTTCCATGATATAACTATTTCTACTAATGTGACTTAGCTTAAAGGAGGGAAAAACTGTCTCTGGCTGCACCATCTATAGGCGCCTACAGAAATTAGCAATTTTAAATATTGGGAATAGTGGTGAGTGACAGGGGACGCACTGGATGGCATTCCACCCATCTTCTGGCAACCAGGGCGGGGAGATGTGTATGCTGGTTCCTGTGAATGAAATTCTAACAGTGTATGGCCAGCCTCACATGCATGCCAATGTCTTTTGTGCCCTCCATGGTTTAGAAATAAAAAAAGGGTGCTGATTGTTCATAGAAAACCAGCACTTTAATTGGGATAAGTCCCATAATATCAATTTATCCTCTAAAAGGCATAAATAACAAGCCTTTGAGTTTGTTATTAACTGTTTTTATGCCTTTTTGGGAATAAATTTATATTACTGGACTGATCCTTTTTTAAGTGCCGGTTATCTATGGACTCTTGGGTTCAAGGCTTGGGCAGAAGCCTCATCTGGTACAGAGGTTCCATTAGTGGGAATGGATGTGTGAGCCGCTCCATTTCTGTCTATTGAGGGCGCTGATTGATTGAATTGGGCAAAGAAAAAAAAATCCTCATTATAACACTTTTTATTCCTAAGCACATTTGTGTGCAGTGAAAGATGTAGTCATTCTTAGATCATACCAGGGCTGTGCTGAATGACCAGTTGAGATGTAAATGGTGTTAAGCAGAGTTCTTATTTACCTGAGCAATACCTCAAAGTGAGCGAACATCGTACCTTTCTTCCTGGCTTGTGCAATAACATCAGAGGCGCTCTTGCTCATCACTTTGGTAATGTACACTGGACAGTTGATTTGACTTGCTATAGCTATGGCCCGGAACACTGCCTCCGCCTCCAGCTGTCAGAGAAGAGCACAAAGGCATTTGTCATTACAAAGCAAGCAACTTTTAAGCAAGCAACTTTTTTTATACATACAGCTAAATATGCAGAAATGCCATCTCCATGTGGAAAGTTGAGTGTTTCGCTAAATGCAGCACACCATAGGGATGGACTTCAGCACTGAGTAAAGCAGTCAAACAATAATAGTGTTTAAAAAATAAAAGGCCATCAGAGCCAGCTAGATTTCATGTTACTAAAATCAGATCAGGGAAGGATGATTGAGTGCATAGGTTGCTTCAAGGTCCACAGAGGTTCTCAAGACACACCTAAATGATAAAACCAATTTTTACAAGATCTGCCTCTTTGTGTCGTGATTATTTTGGCAAAAAGGTCCACTAGAATGAGCTCTTGGGGGCAGCATGGGGTCTGGTTAATATGCAGAACTATCTTTTATCCATATAGATCATCAACCAAGAGAAAGAAGAGATGGTTTTGGGTTTCGTAAACTGTATTGAGTCTTCTGACTCTTCTTAATATCCCCTGCACCTCTATCCCACTTCAGGTTTCTTGCTGAATTTAGCCACAAAGGTGACCAGAATAGAGAAACAAAATAGGAAAATGTTATCAAAAATGATTCATTCAGAGGCTTGAAGCTGCCCCTCTAACCTTGCAGCCCTCAGCACTGGCCCACGACAGCCATTATTGTAAATACAGCCCAGGCCTTATTTAGAACTTTTGGTAAAAATTGTTTCACTGCAAATTGGTTGCAAAATCTCAGGCAACACTTAAATTCTGCTAAGTGAGCTGTTGCAGCAATATTTCCTTCCAAACCAAAACAGGATCTATTGTGTACTGGGGGAGGGGGTGTCAGTGGGAAAAACACTGTGAGTAGTGGAGGACCAGAGGGACACTCCCGGAAGGGTCAGTTTCTGAAGAAGACTTCAGTTTTTAAAAAAATGGTATTTTCAATCGACCACAAAGTGATAGAATTGAAATTGCCCCGATCAAACATGGGGAAAAAATCCAACTAACTTGGTCTAAATTTTCCCTCTTTGATCCCATTTTATTTGGATCTTCTAATACATTTTCAAGTTGTCAATTTATGGCCCAGTTTTGGCTTCACAAATGACTGAGTTCCAGTGGTCGATCTAACTCCTGGGTGGCATATTTCTTAGTTTCTGGCAATTACTTGGGGTTCTATTCGCAATTACCAGTGGACGGTTTAAATAGACTGAAAATTGCCACTTGTATGGCCAACTTTGGTGAATACATTAATACATAAGGCAAAAATCTTTCCTCTTTGCATGGTGCTGCTACCCGCTACATAACAAGGCTGCCCTGAGTCAATCAAAATCTCAAATCTATTCATTATCTGAGATGATCCAGCTGCCGTCTGCATATCCGCCTTTAACCCCGTTACTATAATTGCCATGTATACAGTATGATGCTATTATTTTTCTTCAAATTCATATTTTCTTTTACAAAATAGTCTCTCAGCACTCTGAATAATTTCCTGTGCGGTGAAAAACAAGTATCAACGGATGAAAAAAAAAATAACCACCAAGGAGATCCGAAAGTAGCATTTCTGCTCCTATGGAAATGTTATCATCTTTGCGGCATGGTTAAATTATTATGTGGATAATAGCATTTTCACATTCATAAAACCCAATCCATAAAACCCAACACTGCATCACTTACTCTTAATAATGGCAATCCAAAAAAATATTTTTATAATATTAATTCTTCAAAGTCAGTTCCATGCAAAACAGTAAATACACTTTCAATAGTTTTTGTTTTTTTTTCGTTGTTCTATTTGGCAAAAAGTAATGTTTACTTACCTTACAAATGTAAAAGACTTAATTGACACCAAATTTCCTTTATCTTTGGGACTAAACAACTGTTGGGAAAAGGCTGCATGTTTTATACAGGTACTGCTAAAGCTTAAAGTGACACTAAACTCAGGAATTAAATCTTAAAAATACATTCAAGTACCTCAACTATTAACAAAGATGTATCTTATTAGTGTATCACTCGGCTGTAGATCCTCAAATCATCTCTGAATTCATGCTGACACTGTCCTTCCTTCTGGAGGTCCCAGTGTGTGTTGTAAAGCAGCCACCGCTCCAAGCTCGCTCCCGTGATGGACTATAATTTCAACACAAATTTGTAAACTAAAGGTCCATCACGGTAGTGAGCTTGGAGCAGTGACTACTTTACAACACACACAGGGACCATGGGAAACAAAAGTAGCCACTCTCCAGAAGGAAGGACAGTGTCAGCACCAATTCAGAGATGATTTGAGGATCTACAGCTGAGTGATACACAAATAAGGTACATTAATGTTAATAATTATGGTACTTGAAATTATTTTTAGGATTTAACTCCTGAGTTTAGTGTCACTTTAAAGGAGAACTATGAGGTGAGTGCTTTTCACTCACCTCATAGTTCTAGCCGACCTGTGACAATGAGACTGTCACAGGTCGGCTCAGTAGATCGGGAGGTGAGCGAACACATACCGGCGTTCGCTCACCTCTCGATCAGGGGAGGGGGGCTGTATTCCCCCCCGATACGATCCGCCAGCGCTGACTGGCGGAGCGGACGGGGAAGGGGGCGGGTACAGCTGGCTCTGCCTCAGTACAAAGCAATTTCAAAGGAGTACTGTAACAGGCCCTGTTCAGATCTATGCACTACCACAATGCACAGCAATACTCTAGTACATGGTGGCGCCATCTATTTTAATTGCCATCATAATGCACTAATGCATTAGCAGGCAAAGCACCCGCTCTGCATTAACAAAAAGGGTCATGTCTACTTTACATATTACAGCCATTAGTATCAGGGGGAAGCTGAGCTGCTGACATAAAGACTTGAATGACTTCAGTGCTTCTGCTGTGAACTTTGAGGATAGATTTCTCCACAGTGCCTACAGCTTCAGAAATTAGTGAGAGCTTGTCTTAATCTTAAAGCTCAGTTACTGCTTGGTAAAAACATATCCATAGTCTGGCAACAGGTTCTGGGTAAAAAATGATGCCTGTAAGAAGGCAATTAAAGCCCTTGCAGCATAACTAATGTACCTCTTCCGGCCGGCTCAGTGCGTGTCCTTCGGGTCCAGTGATGCCCATTTCCAGGATCCGCTTTTGTTCCTGGTCATTAGAAATTGTAATGTTATTTTTTTATGGGGAAAATGCATATAAAATTACTGTGACAACATGCAAAAAAAAAAATTAGAAAGCAACACCAGTACCAAGGGAACATCCATGATGGTGTTACCACACCATCAAACTCTGTCTTGGTCCCTGCTGAATTGTTACATGAAAATTAACATTGATTAGACCCCAATAACTATTAGAGAACCGAAAAACATTCCAAAAATGAAAAATGTCAAACAAAATTTTACTGGTGTATGGCTAGCTGTAGGCTGGTAATAGGTTGGTTTGGGTGGGCGGAACAACGTTTGACCACTGCTCAGAAAAGTAGCCTGCACTTAAGCCAGCATTCAGCCTTGCAATCACGGAGTGGAGGATAGTGATTATAGTCAATAAGCAATATTTTTTTTACAGTCTCTTTTCATACATGGACCAGGGACCCCCACTCCCCCCACCCCCACACTCACTCTCAAGGCCCAATAGGAGCTGCTTGGACTGCTATGCCTGTAATTATGACCTATGGTTAAGGGTGTATTGGAAAGGATGCCATCAGCTGGTTTTAAGACCCAATAGCCTGTGAAATCATACAGGCCTCACATGTCTAATGACAACCTTGATCAGTGCCAGAACTACCTCCATACCTGTTCACAAAATAACTATGTAACTAATGAATGATATGGATTTGCTGTGGGATCTCTAGTTTCCTGCACAACTCAGGGTAGGTAGCACTCACAGTATGAAACGTTCAAAAGACGTTGACTGACTGGGTGTAGTCTGAATCAGAGTCCCAAACTGCTATCGTAAGATTTTGAATATTATTGAAAGTAGAGGTGCACCGAAATGGAAATTTTAAAAACGAAACGAAACCGAAATTTTAAAAAATGTCAGGCCGAAACCGATACTGAAAATGTTTTTTATTTTTTCAATTTCTTTTATATTTTATTTTAATTTATTTTTTATAAACTGTTTAATTTTTGTATATTATTTTTAATAATTCATTTTTTATTAAATATTTTTATTGTTTACTTTTACTTTTAGGGGCTTCTGGGAAATATAAGGGGGCTAAACAGACCCCTGATATTTCCCTTTTAAAATAGAAAAAGAGATTGAGAACACAAAGTCCTCAATCTCTTTTTCTGTGTCCCCTGTTATCAATGAACAGGAATCCTCTATGAGTCTTCCTGTTCATTGATAACATGAGTACATTGTTTGTTTACTATAACTACAATTATGAATGAATGGGGTGATGTAGATCACTCCCATTAATTCATAATTGAGGATACAGTACACATACCATATTCTCAATTATGTACAAACACTCAGCGATCACTGATCACTGAGTGTGTGTACCTTGCTCTTCTCTCGGACACGCTGTCACAGGAGGCTGATCAAGCGGTGTAGGGAGAAAAGCCCAGTCTCCTGTGACAGCACTGTCTCCGCCCCACACCACTCTGCCGGACTGTGATAGGCGGCAGAGTGGTGTGGGAGGAGACGCCGGCCGCTCACAGCGCTCTCCACCGCAGTGCTCGGCCGGCTGTCACTTTCTCTTCTCCCCGCTGGGACATAGAGCAGCGCCCAGCGGGGAGGAAATAAATCAGGGATGCGCCGATGTATCGGCAGGAAAATGGCACTTTCTGCATTATGCCAAAAGTGCCATTTTCGGCCGATATGTTTCAGCGGCCGATATATCGGTGCATCCCTAATTGAAAGTACTCCTGCTAGTGTTCTACCTACTCCTAGTTTTGTGCTGGAAAAACAAGCAATAATTTATTGATAGTGAAGTTCTTCAAACACTATAAATCCATTTGCTGCCACCTTGATCATCAATACACCATAAAACAGTTAGAAGTAAAAGGAAGGACTGATGCGGAATGAGAATTAGATTCATTAGATTCAGGTTAAACACTAGTAGACATAGATGTGATTCACCTGCAGGGAATGGGATTATCTGACATCCAATAAATCAAAACCGTGGAGCTCGCGGAGGATGTAATCACAAATACTTTTGGCTGCCAGTAAGCAAGTTATACCGGGAATACAAATGGCAGATACAAATGTGCCCAATATGATGTCTACAGCCAGCTGGCTTCTGATAAAAATCAGCCTTGTTATCTATGGTTGGGTCAGCACATTTCCTGAAGGAAGCCATTATTGAGTAAGTATGGAGGCTGGCATTGCTGTCTTGCTTCTGAATATTGTAGCTACCTGGCTATCAACCAGTGGCTTCGGTACTTTTGATCTTTCTTAAAAGAAGTATGCAGATTAGGAATTCAGACTTTCCTGAGTGGCATTCTTGTTCTAGGTCATGGTCTTGAAAGTACTAAAACTGATAGCCAGGCAACTAGCAACACTTTAAAGAGAACCTGCATGGATAATACTAAAAAGCAGTAAGATCAGTGAGCTGATAGCATAATCTATTAGCAAATGCTGCTTACTTTTACATGTATCCCACCACTCTGTTAAAGTGAGCACGCAATAGAAAATATTTGACAGCTGCTGTCTGCATAATCATATACACACCCATGCTATGACAATACCCAAGCTGTCAATCGATCATTCTGCTCCCTGGCATTACATTGAGGATTACGAGTGACTATACGAGTGACTATGTTTTCTTATGTACATGTACTACACAGCTCACAAAGTCAAAAGTAATATCAAATAAATCATCTGTCATTGGCCTCCCACACTTTTTTTGGTCAAAATCTCAAATATTCCATGGTTCCATAGTCACAGAAACTACACACGTTGCATCACACATTCTTACCTGAGCTATTAAATCCCCGTTTTCTGCATGTACCATGACTACAGCACCATGTTCCTTCAGAAAGGTGAAGATTTCGTATAGCTAATAAAAAACAAAAAAAACAAAGAAAATAAAACATTTTAGAGACAGGTTACTCAAACTGGGCCTGCTTTTAACTCAGGAAGACTTTAAGAGTTGTTGCATCACTTCTGCTTTAAGAAGGCTCTACTACTGCATACGTCCCAACAATTCCTCCTCAGTTGTCCCTCCTTCTGGTCTGATGTACAGATATCTATGTAAAGTTTCTATTTAACTACCAAAAGTGTTATTCTGCACTAAAACCTTCATCTCTTCCCTTAATTATTTTCTTTGTTAGTCCGAAAAGCCAGGATAAAGGAAAAGTAATGGCGAAAAAAAAATTCTAAGTTTAACCAATCATTTTTGGCATATGAATTCTTAATGTTCTGCATAACTGGCGGTTGCCTAAATACACTGTATTGGAAGGTGTTCCTCTTTCTCATCTCAAAAGGTTGGGAGGTATGTCTACTGTGCTTCACACTGCTTCAGTGGTTTTGGTTCCCTTTAGCCCACCCTTCTGGTTATACTTCATTATTGCTCCTCAAGTTCTACTACATATAGCTATGACTTTTATACACTGCACTGATGATGGCCAACAAGCCTGAAACGGCTACTTGAAATATATAGTTCTATATTATTAGGCTGGCACAGGGACATAAAAAGTTCTGAATGGCTCCATTCACAATCATAAAAATAAGGAATAAAACCCTTATTATGAGATCTCCCATATTATGAGATTTGTATTAGAAGGGAGACATATATATACCTTCTGTTTTAAGAATGCTCTACTGTGCTTCACACTGGTTCAAAGGAGGGTTTTTTGGTTCCTTTTAGCCCACCTCACTATTATTTAATATTTCCTCATCACTTGAAATGACTGATTTGTGCAGGTACTGCAAAGTGTTGCTAACATACATAAGAGAGCTAGAATAATAAAACCATGTATTTAGTAGACATTCTAGGGGGTCCATGTACAGCACATAAAGAAGAACTCCTGATGGATTAAAAAACAGGATACTACTTTAAAATAATGACATTAATTAATAATGAATAGAACTAAACCTTTTACTACTTTCATTGAAATAGGAAATATTTAATCCAATACCCACAACAACCAGTGACACAATTTCAAAAATGTAATGGGGGAAATTTATCAAAACTGGAGCAGACAGAATGTGCAGCAGTTGCCCATAGCAACCTATCAGCATCTCTCTTCAGTTTGCGCAGATAAGATTTGAAAATGAGAGAGAGATGCTGTCCTCTTTATACACTGCCTGGCCCAAAAAAAGTCACACACTCATCTAATATTTAATTAGACTGCCTTTAGCTTCACAACATTTATTTCCGTCTGGAGTTGCATTTATTTTTCAACAAGGATTTGTAGTGATAATATGAGAGTGGAACCATTGCATAAAGTCTTCTCATACATATCCCAAAGATTCTCAATATGTCTGGACTCTGTGGTGTCCTATCCATGTGTGAAAATTATGTCTCAAACTCCCTGAACTGTTCTTTCACAATTGGAGCCCCATGAATCCTGGCATTGTCATCTTGGAATATGCACATATCATCAGGGAAGAAAAAATCAATTGATGGATAAACCTGGTCATTCAGTATATTCAGGAAGGCAGCTGACCTCATTTTGGGGACATAATGTGGCTGAAGCTAGACCTGACCAACTGAAGCAACCCCAGATCATAGGCATGATGGGTTCATCACTTCATCTGCCTCTCTTCTTACCCTGATGAGCCCATCACTCTGGAACAGTGTAAATCTGGACTAATCCGACCACATAACCTTTTTCCATTGCTCCAGATTCCAATCTTTATGCTCCCTAGCAAATTGAAGCTTTTTTCCCCCGATTAGCCTCACTGATGAGTGGGTTTCTTAAAGGAGAACTATGAGGTGAGTGAAAATCACTCATCCTCAGAGTTCGAGCCGACGTGTGACAATGAGACTGTCACACGTCGGCTCAATAGATTGGGAAGTGAGCGAACACATACCGTCGCTCGCTCACTTCTCGATCATCTCTCTGCAGAGAGCCGTGACCCTCAGTCACCGCTCCCCCCTCCCCGCTCTGATCCTCCAGCGCTGACTGGAGGAACGGACGGGGGAGTGGGCGGGTACAGCTGGCTCTGCCTCTAGATAGGCAGAGCCAGCTGTCAGTCACGCAGCTGGGCGGATCCCGGCACAATTGTCGGGATCCATCCCGGCTGCGGCGGTCTCAGTATACCGCAAGCTGTAGCCCGCTATATACTGAGCTTTGGGTTATGGGAAAACGCTAGAATATGTCCTCCTGTGACCATTAGGAGAACTATGGAGAAAACCACTTACCCCATAGTTCTATTTTAAGCCTACACGGCTGTTTGGTTCCGATCCCTTGAGTTCTTTTCACATTGTGCACGTGGAAATGCTTTTACTTTGACTATTAGATAAAGCCGTGAGTTCTAATATAAATATATATATATGTTCTGCGCTACTGGATATTGTCACTAGGGGTCACTAAGCCGCTCCAACAATACAAACCAAAGGTTTGAGCACTGAATAATGGAAATTAGAGAGCGGTAAACGACCGCAACCTAAATAGTTAACACACCTAGATGTTTATAAAGTGCATAAATATGTGCATCACTTATGAATTATTGATCACGTATTTATCATTGGTCACATATACATTGGGGAATTCGACCCTTTTTTTCTTATCACTGTGATTATTTTATAATAAATATGTGTATGAGACCTATCAACTATTACCAGTGTTTTGCTTTTTGCACATATTTGTGCACTTTATAAACATTTAGGTGTGTTAACTATTTAGGTTGAGGTCCTTTAGCGCTCTCTAATTTCCATTATTCGTGAGTTCTAATGTTGGTTTGTTCCGATATGATTTCACCAAACATTTAAGTGATCTCCAATAATCACGATCATTCAAGATTTTCTTCCTCAAAGATGATGGTTCACTACTATCTTTCCAGGTTTTAATAATGCGTTGGGCAGTTCTTAACCCAATTTTAGTGGTTTCAGCAATCTCCTTAGTAGTTTTCTTTGCTTGATATAGGCCGATAATTTGACCCTTCTGAAACAGTTACATCTTTTCCACGACCACACGATACATATATCTTTTGACATGGTTGTTTAAGAAATGAGAAGCTACTGAATGCATCAGTTAGGCTTTGTTAACTTGTTCCCAGATGAAACAAATCAAACACTGTAGTGATTATCCAATGGAAGACTCTTACCTATTTGCCTAGATAAATCCAGGTGGTGACCTTTGTTTGGCCAGGCAATGTAGATTCTCATTAGGCATATAAGGAGAATATATACTTTGGTAGGTGTCATGCAATTAACTTATCCCAGCAACCTCTGAAAAATGCCAATACAATGAGTTACTTTTTCTAAAGAAAAATCCTGCCTCCAGCAATTCTGCCTGCAGTGAAATTTATCTTCAGTAAAGGTAGCACGTCATATTAGCAACACAGACAGTTCTTATTTTTAGGACTTACACTGAATAAAGCCCACTATAGAGTATAATTATAGAAGGAAACAGTGTTGACTGATGGGTTATATACAGTACAGAAGATATTGCAGTAATCGAATAAAATCTCACAGAGAGACAAAAAAGTAGAATGAAATACCTGGCTGTCTGACATTTGGTATATATCTTTGTAGGCCATGTACACCTGGAAAGAGTTCACACCTATTCCAAATAGAAAATAATATATTGTTGAGATAAACACAAATCCCAGTTATATAATTTAGTACATTTATGACAATAGAAAGAAGCGTTGCCAATCACACGCACAGACTGGATTTGTACAGTAGTAGTCCCTAAGCCTCCATGATGTGATGGACTACACCTTCTGTAGTTGGAGAAGGGTGGCAGGGGGGCCAGATGACAATTTTCCACCAGACCACTTCACAGCACATCAGGCCGGCCCAGAGATTATGAAAGGTTTCCTTTATGGCTTAACAGTGCACATGCTGAGACAGTTCTATAGTGGCTTCCTTCAGTCTCATGTATGAAAGCAGAACTCCAGGCAAAAGTGTTCTTGACCCTTGCAGTGGCGCTAACCCTACAGTGCAAGGGCTAAGTGCTCGTTTTTGTCTAGGGGCTGAAAAAAAGTTATACTCAGCTGAACTGCGGAGTCGGCTGGCTGTTACTCCGGTCCCTGAAGCCTCTGCTGCAGCGATGGCATGTCCCTTGGCGTCCTGACGTCCTATACACTGTATCAAGGATCCTTAGGCAGATGCAGCGGAGGAAGAGAGAGGCTACAGGGACAGGTTTAAGAGCAAGCAGGCTCCGAGAATCAGGAGAGTATAACTTTTTTTAGCATCTAGACAAAAATTAGCACATAAAAAAACATTTCTGCTTTAACTACCCATGCTGTTGGGGCAAACACAAGGACTGCCTTTAAGTGAACCTATACTCCATTTTAAAGCTTCACATTTAAAAGCTCTGCCTAAAAGTACAAGGTGCCTGCTATTGCCAAAACCTCTCTTCTGCGCCCCTCTCTGATTTAAGTTCACTTTGTTATTTCGGCCTGACTTTTCATGCTTTAATAGCAAATCTCCATTAGTTGCATTCCATTGTCCAATAGATAGGAGTAATTGGGCCACACCAGTATTAAGTCCAGAACGGTACTTTATGAAAAATCAACTGACTACAATATAAATAGAAGATAGAATGTAAAAGTAAATCAGAGAAGGGTTGAGCTCTTTCTGGCTAACAAAGATAATAACAGGAATCTGGTGGGTTGGCACTTATGTATAATTGTTACTTTTAAAAGTTTTTAAATTGAGAGCAGGTTCACTTTAGGATATTTTATCTTGTACTTCAGTGAAGACAGACTGGCAAGAACATGAAATCCCACCTGAATGTACCCATCTCCTTCCAGCTAAGCCCTCATTATAAGTGTATATGGTGCAAACAGCTAGGAGGGAAGGACGAGAGTTCATACACATCCACTGTATAGCTGTTTCATCTATATGTCTCTGGCATATACCAATTATTTCATATACTACCCTCCAGTTTTCCAGATGAGGAAACAGCCATATAACTATTATGCTATTACGCATAAAGCTAAAGCATAGGAACCGTCAAGACTGTAACTACTATGTTATTTCTCATAGCAAATCAGCACCTCCAATATCAAGATAAAATCCAAACTCTAATCTTCAGGTTAAGCACAATGCATTTGCTAATATACATTCACACCACAGCAAAAGGTAATGCGTACCAACTGGGCAGGTCTTCATCAAATCCATAAAGACCTTCCTGTTCAAAATGTGCTATCTTTGCAGTGCTGTATATACTGAGACGCCGCAGCTGTAACGGATCCAGACAATTATGTCTGGATCCACCCAGCTGCGTGGGTGACAGCTGGCTCTGCCTATCCAGAGGCAGAGCCAGCTGTACCCGCCCCCTCCCCCGTCCGTTCCACCAGTCAGCGCTGGACGATCGGACAGGGGAGGGGGGAATCCAGCCCCTCCCCTGTCACGGCTCTATGCAGTGACAGGATCGAGAAGTGAGCAAGCGCCGGTATGTGTTCGCTCACTTCCCAATCTACTGAGCCGACCTGTGACAGTCTCATTGTCACACGTCGACTAGAACTATGAGGATGAGTGAAAATCACTCACCTCATAGTTCTCCTTTAAGGAATTAAATTTGTTTATCCTGAAAAATATCATTTGGATGTTAGCTCCATATTGGAGGTGCTGATCAATTGGATGTTTGTCTATTTACCAGGTGAGAGGGTGTGAATTGTGCACCACATTTGGGGACCCGGAAGAAGCCTAATTAGGGTGAGCTGGTAACTATTAACTGTGTTATTTCCTATAATCCCTTATTTTAAAGGAGATTGAAAGTCACCGCATACACTTTCCTTCCATAACATCAGCATTGTAATAGCAATTCAAACGTTAGTCATTTTTGACAATCCATTATGATCTTACTTGAAAACTCTTTCATGTTGTGAGCACTGCCTATCTGCAAGATGTCTTTTTTATCAACTTCCTGGATTCCCAGCATGTGGTGTACATTCAATTTCTAAGAACTACATATGCCATAGACATTATATTGCTGCCGGCAGGAAGTGATGACTTTACATGTGGGGCATTTTCTGTACTAAATGTATCTCCTAAAACTCCTCTTCTCTGTAGTTCTGACAGCAGGATTTGTGAAATAGGTGACACAGCAATGCATATTCACAGGGCGTAGTGAATATGTGTGACTCACTGCATTAAAGGAAGTAAATCCTGTGGGATTTCTCAAAAAGTAAGTTTACAAACTTTAAGATCATTCTGATTAATAGGAGTAGACTAGAACTAATAACAATTCAACATGGAAATAAATATATGATTTGGCATTTTGACCATAGATACACTTCAAACATATTGCTGACCCTGCACCACCATGGGCCACTCAGTTCTACTCATAGCTCACAAGCCTAAAGTATCCAGACTTTCCGTGCTTCACGTTCCGACATTATGATGTGTAATGACTTTTTCACCAAACTAGGGTTAGCCACAGACCTTAGTGGAAGACCCTAGATGTGTAGGCCTGATAACACTGCTTTCAGGGTAAACTTTCTGCAGTTCTCCTAAGCACAAATGCTACATTTCACCAACTGTACAAGTTTAGGTCAATGGAGGCAGAGAGTGGGCAGGTGGGTGATAATTTCAGCCAATGCCGTATATCTAGGGAAGGTGGGGATAGAAAATGGAGAATAGATAATTGTTGAATCCAACCATTTATCTCTAAGCTGTCTATGGCTAGCTTGTCTTTCTCTGTACAGTATTTTATGAATGAAGGCACCAGACACGTCCACTTCTCTTATTTCTGTCAGCTCTTAATGCTTAATTTCACATTATTGCTTTGTGAAAAGTAAACAAAAAGGGATTATATATAAGGGGTCACAATGATAGCATCTGTGGCCTGGCTCCCGGATATGATCAATGTAATGGTATTACCTTTATCTTGCATAAGAATGTCTAGTTCCTCTCGGATGCCATCGTACCAACAGGTAATGTCTACATGGAGGGAATAGTCGCAGCAGGACTTTGTATCAGCCACCTCGTGCCACTTTTCAAACGAAGCCAGTATATTTGATCCAGGATCAGGAACAACATGGTCAACTGAGAAGGAATAAACATAAAATTAGCTAATTTACAATTATGCTGCTAATAATTGGTATGACCTGGGTTACTGGCACATACATAAAGATACCTCGCAGGGAAGTTAGAGCCTTTGTCGGGTTTGATTACTGTCAGTTTCTTCCCCTACTCATAATTTCTTGCCCTGGTGTCACCTGGACAGCAAATGTAATTGTGTGAATGGCAAACAGCTTGTGTTTGGGTCAAACTTATTATTGACCCAAACCTGGAGCTCATCTCTGCTGTGAAGGTAATAGGTGCTCCTCTGTGATTTTTATTGAGATAGGTTCGTCTATAAGTTTATACTTGCTCAACAGGCCCTCTGACTCTCTTGGTTTGTTATCCAAACATCTACCTTTCTTTAAAAAAAAAATGATTCCCAGTCAATAGGTACAATCCACTCACTGATCATGGTTGTTCCTCCAGCTACAGCTGCCTTGGTGCCTTGGTAAAAGTCATCTACTGTTGACATGCCCAGGTAGGGCTTCTGGAGATAAGTGTTGACATCAATGCCACCAGGAATGACCATCCGTCCATTGGCTTCAAGCGTTTTTACTCCTCCAGGAACAATTAGGTTTTCCCCAATTTGTCTGATAAAAAAACAAAAAACATAAACTGACATTAGTTTTGTTACTGTAGATGAAAACGACACATAAAGCTATCAAAAGTCTATGACTTCTGAGACAATGGCCCACAGCAATCCTGCTCTTGTAGCGGCTTTTGATATAAAATAAATATATAATAAAATTAATTTAATTTACATTTAAAATAATATGTTTTAAATAATATATTTTATAATGGTATATTCATTATCATTATTTAGAATTTACTGTATATAGCAGCAACAGTTTGCACAGCACTAAAGAAAGAGAGACAGCACAGTTACAACACAAGGTAGGGAGGAAATGATGAGGGAGCTAGAGAGCAGGAGGTCTTGGGAAGAGACATCAGCCCAAAACAAGGGAGCTAGAGACCAGGAGGTCTTGAGAGGAGACGTCAGACCAAACGAGGGAGCTAGAGAGCAGGAGGTCTTGGGAGGAGACATCGGACCAAAATGAGGTAGCTAGAGAGCATGCGGTCTTGGAAGGAGACATCAGACCATAAAGGGAGCTAGAGACCTGGAGGTCTTGAGAGGAGACGTCAGACCAAAACGAGTGAGCTAGAGAGCAGGAGGTCATGGGAGGAGACATCAGACCAAAACAAGGGAGCTAGAGACCAGGAGGTCTTGAGAGGAGACGTCAGACCAAAACGAAGGAGCTAGAGAGCAGGAGGTCTTGGGAGCAGACATCGGACCAAAATGAGGGAGCTAGAAAGCATGAGGTCTTGGGAGGAGACATCAGGCCCAAAGGAGGGAGCTAGAGAGCAGGAGGTCTTAGGAGGAGACATCAGACAAAAACAAGGGAGCTAGAGAGCTGGAGGTCTTGGGAGGAGACATCAGCACAAAACGAGGGAGCTAGACAGCAGGAGGTCTTGGGAGGAGACATCAGCACAAAACGAGGGAGCTAGAGAGTAGGAGGTCTTAGGAGGAGACATCAGACAAAAACGAGGGAGCTAGAGAGCTGGAGGTCTTGGGAGGAGACATCAGCACAAAATGAGGGAGCTAGACAGCAGGAGGTCTTGGGAGGAGACATCAGCACAAAACGAGGGAGCTAGAGAGCAGGAGGTCTTAGGAGGAGACATCAGACAAAAACGAGGGAGCTAGAGAGCTGGAGGTCTTGGGAGGAGACATCAGCACAAAACGAGGGAGCTAGAGAGCAGGAGGTCTTGGGAGGAGACATCAGACCAAAACGAGGGAGCTAGAGAGCAGGAGGTCTTGGGAGGAGACATCAGCACAAAACGAGGGAGCTAGAGAGCAGGAGGTCTTGGGAGGAGACATCAGACCAAAACGAGGGAGCTAGAGAGCAGGAGGTCTTGGGAGGAGACATCAGACCAAAACAAAGGAGCTAGAGAGCAGGGGTCTTGGGAGGAGACATCAGACCAAAACGAGAGACAGCTAAGGAAAAAAGAGGGGCAGAGGAATTTGGTTCCAACAGAAGGACAGAACCATGTACATCTCTTATTTTTCCATGCTCAAAGTAGGTCACATTAAACAAGAAATAACAAAATACAAGACCATTAGCAATAACATTAGGATGAGCCTGTGCTTTTCTCATGCTTTAATTAGAGCTTACACTGAGTATTATTACTCCAGTCCTATGTGACAGCTAAGGTCTAATCACCAGGCATTAGCACTGTCACATGAGAGGAAGGGGAGTAAGTCACATTGCTTCCTGTACCAAGAATTATTACATAGGTATTTCCTTCACTCAACAGAGCAGCATGGCAGCAGAGAGTATTGATAATGTGCTGCTGGGGGGCGGGGGACAACGACATTAGGACCCACTTCACACCTTTCCACTGCGGTAACGCGCATGTTACCATGTGTGTTACCACAACGCACTGTAATGCACATTGGTGCTATTCAATCCTAACTGAACCGCAACAGATGCACATTGCAGCACACCACAATGCAAAGTAATGCACTCCTGTGCGTTGCAGATCGCTAGTTGCCTAACCACAATGCACATTAGCGCACATGAATGGCTAAAGTTCCACATTAAAGGTATTGTCATTAAACATTACATCAGACAATTTTCTCAATCACTTACTTAATAAGGCCATCTTCGAGGTAAACATCTGCGTAGAAGGACTGGTCATCATTAATAATTCTCCCACCTTTAATAAGAAGTCGATCACTCTGAAAAAAAATAAGATGTGTACTTAGTGGGCTTATGGACTGTTCCACCTCAATCAGAACTCACTCACTGATACTTTGCACAAACTGCCCAGTACTGTCCCCACTGCAGTAAACAGGGACCTGTAAAGATACAACATATGTCTAAATAAGCAGACCCCAGGGCTGTCATCCTGATCCTGGCTTCACTACCTGGACAGTCAATGACTTGAAACAAAGCTAAAGGATTAACAAGAACTTGATAACTCACTGGCTGCATGCTTGTTCCAGGTCAATAACTAACTGCGTAGTAGAAGTAGGGTTGGAATGACATCACTGAAGCCGGTCAGAAATGGCAGATCCCATATCCCTGTCCCTCACTTAAAATAAGAACGCCCTAAGCAGGTACGGATGCCAGTGAACACTGCTGCATATTATAAACACATGCCTTGCCGATAGCATTAGACAAAGCAAACATTTAAAGGCCGGTCCACGCCATAAAGAGTGCGTTCCAGGGTGTTAGGCCACTGGAACGCAACCCAGCCGTCTCACTTTGTTTTGGGGCAGGAGAGGGCGTGGCGGTGCATTGAAGTCAATGGCACCACAGCCACGCGCCCGCCCACAGTGCGTTCGCCTGCACCCGAACGTGTGGCACATTAGTGCCTGCGTTCCGGTCCAGTGCAATCTGCAAAAATGCTGCATGCACTATTTTTGCAGATTGCACTGGACCGTAATGCAGGCACTGCGGGCAGTGGCTAGTAGCAGTGGCTACTTTACAACACACACAGGAACCATGGGGAATAAAACTACCCACCCTCCAGAAGGAAGGACAGTGTCAGCACCAATTCAGAGATGATTTGAGGATCTATAACCGAGTGATACACAAATAAGATACATTTTTGTTAATAGTTAAAGCGCTTGAATGTATTTTTAAGATTTAACTCCTGAGATTAGTGTCACTTTAAATGTCAGGTTTGGGTGGACTTACATTTTATTTTTGATATCTGCAGACTTGAAACACACAGTATAAATGAGAAATATCCATGTCAAATGAGGCTAGAGTATACGTTTTTTATAGACCAACTGAAACAAATCAGACAAAGGGAGAGAAAATCCAAAAAACGCTGCATGTACAATGAGGCTTCTTCTTTATTTTCTTCTCTACAAGAAAAAGATGGATCTAAGTGGAATGAGTAAACCAGCTGCTGGAGCTAAAATTAATTAATCAAACTGTCTAGCCAATTATTCCCAGAGACATGTTTCAGCACCATATAGTTATAAAGCGTATCCAGCAAGATGTTAAATAAGAGGAAAATAGAAAAGTGACAGAAAGGAAGAGGATAATATACCGCTAAATTAAAGCGACAGTAAACTCAGGAGTGACATTTTAAAAGTATATTCAAGTATCTCAAAAGGTTATTAAACCCTCCGTTTTTTTTGCATATATCTACTGCTAGCAAGCGGGGAAGACACTCCTGTCCGAAATTGTAAAAATTCTCGGGCGGCCGCAAAGCATCTTGGGGCGGCGCATGCACAGTTCACATTTTCGGCCTGGAGACGAGGAGAGACATAAGGTAAGTCTATGGACGCGTACACCCGCATGCAGACACCGTGGGACAGGAAGTACCAGCAAGGACAGAGGAGTCAGCGCTGGATCGGAGACCCGCCGCACCGCTGGAGGGACAGATGAAAAGGACAGGAAAGAAGATCGGATTAAGAAACATAAATTAAGGTAAGTGCTTTCACTAACATTGGAGGGAGGGAAACATTTTTTTTTACATTAATGTCACTTTAACAAAATCATTCAGCTGTAGATCCTCAAATCAACGCTGAATTGGTGCTGACACCGTCCTTTCTTCTGGAGGAGGGTTCGACCGGTATGGATTTTTCAGAACCGATACAGATAATTGAGGCTGACAAGCATTATCAGGTACTGATAGTCTGTTTACATCCAGCTTAAAAACAGGAACATTGCTAATTGTATCAATGGTTCCTGTAGTTTACTATAACTAACAGGGATATTCACAAAAGGGTGAAAAGTTTGAAAAAGGCAGGAAAAGTGAACCATCAGCTATTTTTCATAGCTGATTTGTAAAAATTCTCCAATTCAGCTCACTTTCCAGTTCAGCTATTTTGGCCTAGATTGTTCACTTCTCCTGCCTTCTCCTTTTCTGAATAACATCGTGAGAGTGCTCTAGACTTCCCCAGGAAAAATGAAAATCCCAAATCTGTGAATGTAGTCATATGAGGTGTTCTACCCTACTACAGGCAGACCCCATGATTTTTCAGGACAAATATTTTAAAGGAGAACTATGAGGTGAGTGCTTTTCACTCACCTCATAGTTCTAGCCGACAAACAGATTTATTCCAGTGCCACCTGCTTCTGAAATCTGATACTACAAAGTGACCTTTAAAGGGAAGTTATAATGGTTTTGGGTGAGCTTTATTTTAATTGTTTGCTTTTTTACGTTTATAGGTTTTTAAACTATGGATTTATAACTGCATTACAAATAAATGCAGTTGTTGTATTACAAATAAACATGCATGGCAAATCATTCGCAGATTGATACAGGTTAGCTAAAGACATAGTACATCATATTTGTGGTGTATTACTAATAGCATTTTAACAAACATCAAGCATATTATTAAGTTTCACAGCTAGGATACTTAGTACTAGATACCCATTATTCTTAACAAAATTAAATTATACTGTGGGCACTTTAAGAGACCAGTGGGTCATATGCCTGACCTCTACAGCTTGTCTGCATGCCTCTATAATGTATATCATTTTTTGGGAAAAAAACCTGAGCAGAATTAACTGATCGTTAATTCCTATTGCTGTTAGGTTATATTCCTATGGCTGCAAATATTATAAACACTAGCTTCTATGATTCTTAGAATTGCTTAAAAACAGCATGACTCTGTAAAAGGCCTAAGTCTTTTTTTCAATAAAAGTTCATGTAAATATAAGAAGAGCTGGTCCTGGCAATGTACTGTATGATCTGCTGCAAAAAGGAATAACAGCTGCCCTGAATCAGCTGCAACTTAATGATTCGATAAAAAATTTTTAAATGCAGCATTGTCATTTAAAAGTAAAATTCCACTTTGGCCAAATGAAAACAAAAAACATCTATTTCAGATTTTGCGGGGTTTTCACAAATGTCTCTATGGATTCATACCTGTTGCTGTTTGGCATAGAGCAAATCTGCCAAGTGGAGTGATGTAACAGTATGATTGTCATGGGCAATATACTCTGGCAGAGCATATTTGGCTGTGAAATGGATTTTTTTTACGATGAGCTTGGCTTACATACAACATTAGCTTTCCAATCTGTTTAATTTCAGTATAAGAAAAGGCTTTCGACGGATAGAAATTGGCCAGTGGTTCACTGAGGCTGTCACTGTTTTTGCTGATGCAAAACTGTCCTTCTGCTGGCCAATTTCTATCAAGCTCTCATCAAGAGGCGCATACTTCTTTCTGTGTGATTTAGCTGCGCTTGGCAGTCTATTCAAATGTATGGTCTGCCCCGCCTCAGCATACCCCAATGCACCCTGCAGCACCTCCGCCATCGCAGTTTTTGTTTTTCTTGCAGATTATCTATTAGACTTTTACTGAAAATAACATAATAGAAAAAAAACACAAAACACCTTTCTATGAATGACCCCCAATGATGTAGTGGAGATTTTGATTTATTATAATTCAACCGTTTCTATTAGAGCAGTGGTTCTCAACCTGTGTGACGCACATTTGTCCTCGGTCATTAAGTCGCGACCCAAGTCGCACCGCAATGAAACGCACGGCATTGCGGTAACGCACGGTCAGGTGCGGGCGTTTGAACTGAGACGCACGGCATTGCGGTACCGCACTGTCAGGTGCGGGCGATTGAACTGAGGGCAGGAGGTACGATTGGGGTGCCATTCAAATGAATGGCATCGCAATGCACCTCCTGCACCAGAACACATAGTAGGTGTGATTGCGTGGTACAGTGCGTTAATTGAAGAGGATTGTTCGATTAACGCACTGTACTAGTGTGAACGGGCCCTCAAAAACACAGACAGACATACACAACCACACACACAATCTCACACACATATACACACTCCAAAAAAATTATTATTTTTTTAAGATCCACCCAGTCTCCCTACCTTATGAGAACTGGAGTGGATCCTCAGCCTGGGGTCCAGTGTGGGCTGCTGTGCTGTGATGGAGCTCCATGCAAACGTGCATTTAGAGGGAAGTGCACCTATTTTTTTTATCTACATGACCTTCATAACTTACACCTTTTAACTTGCATAGAGCTGCAGCTAACGATTATTTTCCAAATCGATTAGTTAGCCGATTATTAAGTTTGATTAATCGGTTAATCGGATTTTTAAAAAAAATACATTTTTAAAAAATGCATTCAAAATAATAACTGCCTCAAAAATGCAAACATCACTAGAGCGTTGATAAAGGTACCCTTATGTTGTAAAAAAAGCAAACTAAGCATTTCTATTGTGTTAATCAATGCGTAAAATGATTCATCCTTAAAGGCAAAGAAAGCAAAGCAGAACAACCTCCATAATGGGGACAGTTGGGCTTGAACAGTGCCAGGGAAGTGTCAGTGACACGTTATCCAAGATGCTGGCACAGACGCACTTGACATCTTTCCAGATTTCCAAAACTGTTTCCCATTTACCAGTGGAGACCAGCCAGTGTAATGACAGCTCATTGGGAATGATGCACTAAGCAAGGTGATAATATATTTTAATGTGTGCACATATAAAGCGTATGAAAGCCTCAGGCTCCGGGAGAGTTAAAGCTAAAATAAAATATTCTATGACACCAACAGCTGTAAATATTTTGTCACTCAATGAATAAAAGAAGTGTGATCGATATGACATTACTGCCCCGTAGATTTCTAAAACACATTTACTCAGTGCTGGAAAACATCAGTACGTCAATGACATCATCTATATCACTTTCCTGTTTAATAACACTCATATGATGTGATGAAGTGTAGTCTTAAAGGGTAAGTGTGCTTTTATGTACACGTATGTTTTTTTTAAATAAGGCCCCTAATGTACTGCAAAATGCAGTTCATTACCGCTGAGGTGCAGTAAGAGGAAACCCTGTTCCCAATGGCTGGCCTGCACAGGTCTACACAATAGCTCAGGGGTGGGCAACTCCAGCCCTCCAGCTGTGCTTTAACTACAAATCCCTTCATGTCTCTCCCTCTGGGAGTCATGCCTGTAACTGCCAGTCTTGCAATGCCTCATGGGACTTGTAGTTCCACAACAGACAGAGGGCTGGAGTTGCCCACCCCTGCAATAGCTGAAGGAATTGATCTGGATACTGCACATGCAATATGTGATGTCTCTATAGGTTGAACTCGATGGACATGTGTCTTTTTTCAACCTGACTAGCTATGTAACTATGTACATAAGTGAGAAGATTTATAGACGTCGAGGTGGAAGGGTCGAAAGTCTGTGACACACGGCACAGGAAGCAGCGCAGAGCCAAGGGAAGTGGCAGCACGCGGACCTTCGCGTGCAGTGTGTCTTGCAAATTTGTCTCCGACACATCAGCTTGCAAGAGCTCAGATAGCTGAGCATGCCGAGATGAAAAATTTGATCTTCAGCCAATCGGTTCGTGCATAAAAAAAGTAGAAACAAAAGTTGAAAAAAAAATGTTTTAAATGTAAATAAATATTAAATTAAAAAAAAAAGAAATAAAGATTTTTTTTAAAAGAAACAAAAACAATTGGGCTAGCAGTGACAGCTAGTATACACCTCTGCCAGACAGCACAGTCAGGAGGGTGATACCACTTTTTATGTGGCAATAAAGTGATACAGTGGTGCCACCTACCTGGCCACTGCCTGCTAATTAGATGGTGAAGGAGTAACAACACATTGATAAGTCATCAACTCTCACACCCTGCTCTCTCATCCTGTCAGTATGTTCCCTGTCAGCACGTGTCCTTCTTTGTGTGTCTATGTCACTGCCTGTAGGACATGTACACTTCATACTGACTGAAAAGCAGAGGGGTCCTCTCAGGATCCAGGAGAGGAGTCTCGGCTGTCATGTCTGGAGGAGGTAATTGGTCTGTGCGGAGAGACATCTTCAGCATGGAAATACCAGTTGGCAGACTTATTGAAGTATAACTTGCTTTAGGTAAGTTAAGAAAAAAAATGGAAAAGATTAGGTTCAATTTTGCTCACAAATGGTTTTTGGCAATTGGTCCAGATTTTGTATGTTCCAGTT
>NW_017306791.1:56392-72174 GCF_000935625.1 Nanorana parkeri
GGTTGTGTGTGCCACCCCCCCCCCCCCCCCCCCCCCATGTATATACAATAAGAGGAGTTTATCAAAAGTGGAGTAGAGCAAAATCTGGATCAGCTGTGCATGGCAACCAATCAGCTTCTCTCTTTCATTTTCAAATCTTAACTGAACAAACTGAAGAGAGGAGCTGATTGGTTGATAAATTCCCCCCATGTATTTATCTCATTATGGGTACAAGCTCCATGGCAGTCTCCTTATCCTTGCTTTTACTAATGATTGAATTAGTGAACTGGAACAAGCATGCAGCTAGTGAAGTATTCAGAAACCTGAAATGCACAGGACTGTATGTATCGTAATGCCACTCCATAATGGCACTCCTCAGTGCCTGGTACAGTAGAGTAAGAGGGCAGAACCAAGGGGTCACAATTCATATACATATAATATTTAGAGGAGGGGTAGGCAACCTCGGCGCTTCAGCTGTTGTGGAATTACAAGTCCTATGAGACACTGCAAGACTGACATCCACAGGCATGGCTCCTAGTGGCAGAGGCATGATTTGATTTGTAGTTTCACCAGAGCTGGAGTGCCAAGGTTGGCCACCCGATTTAGAGTTACATAGACAAAAATAATAATACAAATATTGTGAGAAATTGTTAATTTCAGCAAAAGAACTACAGTGGGAAAAGGGTGCAGGAGATTTTAAAAGGAGTCAGACGTCCCTCTATGCCTTGGTTCTCAACTGGTAGGTCGGCCCGTGTTCAGTGGGTCACCACGTGCCTTCCACTTTTCTAGGTGAGAGGCTCCTCTGCCTCCCCCTAGCGCATCACTGTCAGTTCTCATGCCAAGCAGCCATTCAAAATATGCTGCCCAGAGCTGAGTGTCAGCTTGAGGTTGGGTGGGATATGGCCACGAGGGAGCTCCATCCATACGTGCATTGCTTACAGCTTCCTCACGTGTCCTATAGAGGTGCCTGGACCGAGGTGACGTCACATTCTGTCTTCCAGGATCTCCACAGGGTGCACAAGGGACTTGTACAAGCAATGCATGGATGGTTGGGGGCTCCGTCACAACACAGCAGCCCACACTGGACCCCAGGCTGAGGATCCTCTCCAGTTCTCGTAAGATAGGGAGACTGGGTGGATCTTAAAGAAAAAAAGAACAAATATTTTTTTTTTGGAGTGTATATGTGTGTGAGATTGTGTCTGTGGTTGTGTATGTATGTCAGTGTTTTTGAGGGCCCATTCACACTAGAACAGTGCGTTAATCGCACACTCCCATGCAATTAACACAATGTACAATGCAATTGTACCTACCGTGCGTTCTGGTGTTGGAGGTGTGCTGCGTAGCCATTCATTTGAATGGTACCCCAAATGCACCTCCCACTCACAGTTCAATCGCCCGCACCGGAACACGTGGTACCCAATGCTGTATGTTCCATTGCTGTGCGACTTGGGTCGCGACTTAATGGCCGACGACAAATGTGGGTCCTGAGATTATACAGGTTGAGAACTACTGCTCTATAGTATATGAAAAATAAAAGTGCGTCTCCTTCAGCTTGTCTTTCCTTCACCTAGCAGGATCTAAGGTAGGAAACTACAAAAGATTCACAAAAATAATTTGCTTAAGCCCTCGTTCACACCTGAACGTTTTGTAGCGCGTTCTACGCTCGACGAACGCTCTACAAAACACTCAAAAATATAAATCCTATTGTATTCAATGGTCTCGTTCCCACCTTGGCGTATTTCCGCCCGTCCCTAACGCGCTACAAAACGGCCCACGCCTGAAAAGGTACATGTACTACTTTGGGCCGTTTTGTTGCGCGTTTCCATTGGGATACAGCCAAGTAGCCTTCGGAAACGCGCGATTGTCGCGCAACTTTTTTACCGCGAATCGCGGTACCTTTTTAGGCGTAGGCCGTTTTGTAGCGCGTTCAGACGGGCTGAAATACGGCAAGGTGTGAACCATACCCATAGAAAACAATGGGATTTTCATGTTTGATCGTTTTGTAGAGCGTTTGTAGAGCGTTCGTAGAGCGTTGAACGTGCTACAAAACGTACAGGTGTGAACCAGGCCTAAGCATTGGTTACCTCGCTCCTGGGATTTGTCTTCAAGTCTATCAATGGGAAAAATAACTCTCCTTGCAGAGGGTTAGCTGCTTGTTTAGGTCTAGTGTACCTGGGCAAAGCAGTTTTACTTACCCGATCACAACTTCCCTGGCAGTCAGCACTCACCTCTCTTTCCTCCACTCGGACTTGTTGACTGTCACTCGGCATCCTCATGTACAGTATAATGCAGGGTTATAGGCCCTGCATTGTATGTGATGACATCTGTACCGCCGACCACTGCAGAAGATGCTGCAGGGCTTGATCTTGAAGGGTGCAGGAGGGGGGATCAGGTAAGTGCTTTACACAGGTACCCTAGACCTAAATGAGTATTTAACGCTTCAGGTGCAAGGGTAGACCCACTGCAAGGGGAGTTTTTTTGCCACTGGAGACCAACTTTAAGACAGGGCTCAGGAGTCAGGTGGCCAATGCTTCTTAAAAACTACAGCTGGCACCTAACTTTTGAGGATTTTTAAAGTGGAACTTCAGCCAAGCAGCTAAACACAGTGAAAAACATAGGTGTTTATTGTTTTACCTGCCCAAGGATTTGTAATTGTGTTCAGCAAATATTGTGATTTATGCAACTCTGGCACACTGTACAGCAAGGCAAATGACACATTTATTTCCTGGTTCAGACATGAGCTTCCTTTGTCACTGCCCCAGTCTGCATGATAACAGCTATACAATGAGCAGGGAGTTGACCCAGACATCACTTGAGGTAACCAAGAAACAATAATGCCAAACCAGTAAGTAATGAGCACATAGACTGATCAAACTGTATTCTGCATTGCTGTATAATGTAGTGCTGGGATTTGTAGTCCTCTATAGCCGGCGGTGTTCTGCATTTCTGTATAATGTAATGCTGTATAATGTATTGTTGCATGGCGGATCAGTGTCTTTAGACCTTCTTCTGTGCTCTCTTCTTTTGGGTGGCGGCGCTCCCACTGATCGGCCATGGAGGTGAGACTTGAAATCACTTCATTCAAATCTCTCTTCCATGACAGATTAGAATGGGGCACTGCCAGGAAAATAGAAGCAAGCCCAGAAGTGGCTCTATAATTAACAAAGCAGCACTGGAGAATGAGGCGATTTGAAGCCTCACCTCTGCGGTGGATCAAGAGGGGCGCTGCAGCGAGAAAAGACAAGAGCCCAAAGAACCAAGGTTTCCCAGCAAAAGATTGCCCAAAGCATCACGCTTTGGGAAGTTCTCTGAGTCTTTGCCCCGGTTGACGGAGTGTCTAGCTTTGCCACTGCCCATGCTGATCTATCTCCACTGCCAAAAAGGCCTACATGGGGCATACGAGAATCAGAACTGAACCGTGGAATGATGAAAGAAGGTTGCCTGGTCTGATTAATCACATTTTTTTTTACATCATGTGTGTAGCTTACCTGGGAAAGAGATGGCACCAGGATGCACTTTGCGTGATGCTTTGGGCAATGTTTTGCTGGGAAACCTTGGGTCCTGCCATTCATATGGATGTTACTTTGAAACATACCACCAACCTAAACTTTGTTGCTGACTAAGTACACTACTTCATTGAAACAGTATTCCCTAATGGCAGTGGCCTCTTTCAGTAGGATAATG
Organism: Nanorana parkeri; assembly: GCF_000935625.1. Classification (NCBI taxonomy): domain Eukaryota; kingdom Metazoa; phylum Chordata; class Amphibia; order Anura; family Dicroglossidae; genus Nanorana; species Nanorana parkeri. The sequence continues at coordinate 60,056 of NW_017306791.1, forward strand.
GGTGCTGCCACACTGCATAAATGGTTCCAGAATGGTTTGAGGAACACAAAGAGTTTGAGGTGTTGACGTGGCCTCCAAATTCTCCAGATTTCAATCCAATCGAGCATCTGTGGGATGTGCTGGAAAAACAAGTCCGATCCATGGAGATCCCACCTCACAACTTGCAGGACTTAAAGGATCTGCTACTGACGGCTTGGTGACATGTAGCACAGCGTACCTTCAGAGGTCAAGTGGAGTCCATGCCTTGACGGATCAGGGCTGTTTTGATGGCAAAAGGTGATCTACTCAATATTAGGCGGGTGGTCATAATGTTATCGGGGTCTCAGGAGGGCTGTGTGGGGTCTCAGGTGGGCTGTACATGGTCCCAGGAGAGCTGTGTGGGGTCTCCCCAGCAAACACAGGACCTCAGGCAGCCACTTTTGTTTAAAAAGTTAACGCACCAATATCGCTATTTAGTATCACGTCATTTTCACGAGTACAAGTACTACTGAAAATGCCCAGTATCGGCACTGATACTAGGGTGCATCCCCAGTTGTTTGCTCACCCTGCCAGCAGCACCAAGGGCCCATGCCCCCCCTGCTCTCCCCTCCCCAGTTTTGGCCCTAAGCATGGGCACCCTGACTGGTCTGAGACTGTGCAGCCCCATACGCAACAAGCTGGGATGCATTGTGTGTTCAGACACCTTTGTATTTAAACCAGCATTCATTTTTTCAGTAATTTCAGCTACTGTAGCTCTTCTGTTGGATCAGACTACAGGTGCCAGCCTTCACTCCCCACATGCAGCAATGAGCCTTGGCCACTCATGTCCCTGTTGCCAGTTAACCTGATTTCCTTCCTTCGACCACTTTTGGTAGGTCCTGACCACTGCAGACCGGGAACATCCCAAAAGTGCTGCAGTTTTGGAGTGGTTTTGACCCATGAAAATTTGGCCCTTGTCAAATTCACTCAAATCCTTATGCCTGCCCATTTTTTCTGCTTTCAACACATCAATTTCAGGGACAAAATGTTCAATTGCTGCCTCATATATCCCACCCACTTCCAGGTGCCATTGTAACGTGATAATCAGTGTTATTTACTTCACCTGTCAGTGGTTTATGGTTATTATGGTTAGATGTTATAGTTGATCAGTGTATATGCATGCAGTCATCATTAAGGCCCACTGACCGTGGGGACACATACAGTATATGCATTACACTGGCAGGAAGGTGTTAAACTGCGTATTTCGCTGTTTGCACGGAGTTCTTCCCCAGACAAAAACACATTTTTCGTAGAACAGGGAAGGAACAGACCATCTGATATTGTTTTTATTGCTGTGTGTGCCTTCTAGTCTATTTAACAGATCCGCTTTTTTCTTGCACGAGCATCACAGGGACAGGAAGCAAAGAAAAATCTCCACATTGCGGTTACAGATGAAAATAAAAACCTGACAAAGATCGTAACACTGTTTCCAAAAATTAAAGCTACACTCCAGGAATTATCTTTTATGAATATACTCATTGGTCCAGCTTCGCTTAGTGTAAGTATCTCCGGAGAGCTTCCTAAGGTGCTAAAAATCCATACTACAGAGAGTCAACGCTGATCTCTTCTGGCTACGGCTCTAGCAACTTCCACTCAGCACAATGAGCACAGGGAGTCATTCACTTGCCACCTCCGCCATTTACAGAACGACTTGGTTTTTTAAAATTAATACAAGGTGTTCTCTTATTGGACGAGGTGGGGAGGAAGTGTGGATGATGTCACTCACTCAGAGAACACCTTGTATTCATGAAAAAATGTAAGGCATTCTGTGAATGGCAGCGGTGCTGAGCGAGCTACTCCCTGTGCTCAGTCTGCAGAGAGAAAGGCGCTGGAGCCATACTGGAATAGACCAACTATCACTGTATGTAGCACAGACTAATAAAATCGTTTTCAACATCCCCAGGGGCCCTACGTAGATCAGATATTGATACTTACATTGACCCAAGCCATTAAGAACATTCCTGGAGTTACATTTAAAAAATAAAATTAGCTGACGTTAGTTAGGCTTTATCTATCTAATGGGATCTTAACATATAAGGATTGCAGTTGCTACAGTTGAGTTTTCAGGGGTGTCCCTACACTTTTCACCACCCTGGGCCGGGGCGGGAAGGTTGTGCTGGCAACGGACATTACGGGGGGTGGGGGTTAGGTGGGTTGACAGGATGGTAAAGGGGAGTGCTGGCATTGCACGTTATCAAGGGGGTGTTGGGGGGTGGCACACAGTACCTCTGTCCGGCATCCTGCCCAGCTCACTGACATCACTGGTTCCCAGGACCTGGGCGGGATGCCAGCTAGTGGCATTACTAAGCTGGGTGGAATGCTGGCCAGAGCATTGCAGGTTGATAAGAGCTCATAGCAACCTGGGACGCTCTGGCCTGAAAGGGGGTAACAGGCACACCAGCCACCCTCCCACCCCAATGTGACCCAACGAGATCCAACGAGATACTGCCTCAGGCTGAATCATTATTGTGATGACCCTGTGAGTTTTATTAGTAAATCTAACCAAAAAGATCAATGAGGTTCAGTAGCACACTGATACAAAATCTCAGCCATACAATGTCTGGAACCCCAGAGGACACAATAAAGAACAGACAGCAGCATCCAATCAGATGCCAAATTTCACTTTCCCAGTGCACGATAGAAAATGAAAGCTAACATAACACGGACACATCCCTTATCTTTCTCCCGTTCACATTTCACTAATAAGTCTTTCTAAGAATAGCTGGCCCCTATACACGGCCAAACACTCGGTGACTAGCTACCTGGCAGATTGAGGTCACAGCAAACTTAATAAGGTCACTGTTTATTAATACATCAACATGATCACAACTGAAAAGCCTGCATGTGTCTTATGAGCCTTTCACATTGGAATATCTGCATGCATTAATAAAACACAACATCTGCCTTATAAAGGCATTTCATTATTAATAGACAATTTTTGTAAGAAGCTTTAGAGAAATGACATTCACTGAAATAATTTCAGCCTCTCAGCAATACAGAATAAATTAATTCATTCTACCGTGACATGATTCAAAAATAAAATAGACAATACAGTCTCCCAATGCAGAAATCATTCACAAGGCTGGCGATCTCCCAGCAGTCCTGTCTCTTTCATCTCCTGTGCACCGGCATGCATAGTATCATGTCTGCCCTATTAATACCTCTACATGCTACTCATCATGACATGAATTAAAGGGACATCCCTATTCTAGAAGCCATTGTACATGCTCCTGTTGATCCCCCACTTCAATGTCTCGGCATGAGGCGGTACCAAGAATAGATCTGGGGGTGTTGTCTCTGTCATGGCGTCTTCAGTTCATTCTCTATTAAAGGAGCCACTGTCTTTTACTACAGTCAGCTGAATGGTCAATACGGCGTACAGGATCTGTCAAGCCCTATCAGTCCATTCATGCAAACCGTTGCAGCCAAATACACTCCGGCAGCAAATATTTTCAGCAGCGCAAAAGAACAATGGTGTTGTGCAATATGGGACAGCAGGCAAGATAAATTCTGGGTAATGAGGGGCATTGTGCTATGCTTTATTAAATAGGAGCATGCAAAGAAATAGGTCCTGGGTCTCATTATCCAGGCTGGATTACTTCCACCCTAGTGATCCCAGGCTGTCATTGTTGTGGCACACCATAATCTGATTTTCTGTACAAGAAGGAGATCTGTGCAATATAGTGATGATATCAGCTCTCTGTACAGCACATGACTGTGATGAGCCATATACAGGATAATAGGATATAATGCCACCCCTAAGCCTGTCCTATCTGGGTCAATGGATGTCCCTGCTGTCACATTTATTGCCCCCAATGGGGTCGGGGTGACCCCATTCATCCTGATGGCAGATCGCTGCCCAGCAATGCATGCAGCCAGTCTAACAAAGGACAGCGCCTGGTGCTGAAATCCTTACCGTGATGTGCGGGATGCTCTTCCTCCCCTGGTAAGACATGACGGATCCTGCACCGGGAATGTAAACTGTAGTAACAAATTGCTGGAAGTTCTTTACACACACACACACACACACACACACACACAACCACACACACAAATAGGTTATTTATACAAAATCTGTCTGTGCCACCTTATCGGCTGCAGCGGAGCAGGGAAGAGCCTCCCCTTGAGATTGCTGAGAGCTCCTCCTAGAGGCGGCCGGGGAGCATGACAGCGACCAGCATTCCCATCCTCACCATCCCTCCACATCATCATCATCATCCTCCGCCAATGACAGGAGAGCAGTCGGCGTCCCTTCCACAGCATAGGGCTGACAATCACCAGACAGCCATGTGTTGGTGTGATCAGCCACTGCAAGGACGGGGAAGGGCCGGGCTCATCATAGGTGACAGATCTATTAGTCTGCAGTCACATGTCTCTGGGTGCACACACACCACTAAAGGGGCATTGTATATAGAAGGCAAAGGAGCTTACAATTAGATAGTGCACACACCGTACTAAAGGGACATTGCATATGGAAGGCAAAGGAGCTGACAATTAGATTGTGCACCCACAGCACTGAAGGGACATTGCATATGGAAGGCAAAGGAGCTGACAATTAGACTGTACACACACAGCACTGAAGGGACATTGCATATAGAAGGCAAAGGAGCTGACAATTAGACTGTGCACACACAGCACTGAAGAGACATTGCATATTGAAGGCAAAGGAGCTGACAATTAGACAGTGCACACACAGCACTGAGGGGACATTGCATATAGAAGGCAAAGGAGCTGACAATTAGACTGTGCACACACAGCACTGAAGAGACATTGCATATTGAAGGCAAAGGAGCTGACAATTAGACAGTGCACACACAGCACTGAGGGGACATTGCATATGGAAGGCAAAGGAGCTGACAATTAGATTGTGCACACACAGCACTGAAGGGGCACTGTATATAGAAGGCCTAGGAGCTGACAATTAGAATATATATATATATATATACAAGCATGTATGTGTGACCACAAGCTGCAATAACATATATTTTTTTACTTCCACATCACTTAAGTGTCATTATATAAAGAGCTGGTTACTTGGGGGGTCATCTATTAAAATCTTGGTGAAAATGTGCCCGCCCTCCCCAATACTCTTATCACTATTGATTTTAGTCGCAAAACTAAGCTAAGGAGTATCACACCTGTAGCTCTGCCCCAACATGACCTGTGTATTCTAGCCCAAAATCTTCTCTCCTAACCAATGGCAGCACTGTTTTCCTGTTACTTTTTAGCCCCTTGAGTACTCCCATCTATATACCGCTTATGGACCAGAGACATTTTTTTCATATCATCTACTGTATATATGTATTGGTTTGACAATAATGTTATCCGTACTTATTATGTCAAAATGCAGGGTCATCCCTATAATGTGGCAGCCTAAGGCTGTTGCCTCAGCTGGACCTTTCCAGCCAGAGCATTCCAGGTTGATGATACCTGGACGGGGAGATGTGCATGTGCCATACACATCTCTCTACCAAGCTCTTAGCAACCTGGAACACTCTTGTCAGCGTCCGGCACCAGTATGTCACCAGTTATAAGGAGCTCGGCGGGATGCCGGCCAGAGCGTCCCAGGTTGCTTTGAGGTGGGCGGGGAGATGCAGAGCCCTTACACATCTCCCTGCCCGGTTGTCACTCTCCACCAGCACCACCCTCTAGGGATGTCCCTGTCAAAATGATACATACTGTTTATTTGGGAGTGGCAAACAAGGCGTTCTTTTAGCTGTATTGTCTTCCAAAAATGGTTTAATTTCTTTATATTCCAAAAGGAAAAAAAAAGTTTTTCCCATGAATAGATTAAGCTTATATCTAATATATATATATAAGTCTGCAAGTTTAAAAAAGCACGCAACACATACCGGTACTATCAAAGGTAGGAAGGGGGAGGAAGTGTGTTTCACTTAGATTTAAGGTTAATAAGAGATTCAATGAGGACAAGTTTCATTTAGGCCCCTACTACACAAAACTAAGCGGCCTAAATGAAACTGCAGCGACACCCAGTGAAGTAGCACATTGAGGGAGGTGGGGAAGGGGGGTGTAAGGCATATAAAGAATGCCCTGGGTGCCTAGATGAAGTTTTACAGGGTCGCTCCCATTGAACATTGTGTCTATCTTTGGTACTGTTTACTGTACTGAACCCCCAGGATTCATTATTTGTTAACCTGCAAATGTTTGCAATACAAATGATTCAAAGAGAAGATAAATTGAGCCAGATATCAAGTATAGACCTAAGATGTCTAATATGGTAAGGTGAGCTACAGCGTGCTTTCAGGAAAAGTGCAGAATTTAAGATTCTAGTGTCACATAAGAACTATTCCTGCCAGTGATGTTATTACTGATTGTAACAGGGAACAAAGAAATATCTAAACTTTGTAAGCTAACACTTAACACCCCACTCCGGACTGCTAATACATTTACCTATATAGTCGTCCCCTCCCAACTCCAGCACTGAATGGGTAAAACGCATGTTTGGCTAGGGGGGAAAGGTAGATATACTTACTTTATTTCTTGCTTCCCAGGCAGCCAGTTATTTCCTCTAATTGCTGATGTTCCAGAATGTGGACAGGCCCTTAATGTCCTCCCATACAATGCAGGACTGATGGTGCTCTAGTGCTCTGTTTTGGCAGAGATGAGTAATAGTGGCAGACAAAGCCACCAAAAGGTCCCTGTGCAAAAACAATTTTTGGAAGCTCCACACTTAAAGTGACATTAAAGTCAAAAAAGTTTTCCCCTCCCCCCAATGGTAATGTCAGCACTTACCTTAAATTATGTTTCTTAATCCGATCTTCCTCTTCTTTCCTGATGTTTTCATCTGTCCCTTCAGCGGTGCGGCGGCTCTCCGATCCAGCGCTGACTCCTCTGGGCTTGCTGGCACTTCCTGTCCCACGGTGTCTGCATGCGGGTGCACGCGTCCACAGACTTACCTTGTGTCTCTCCTCGCGTCCCAACCCGAAAATGTGATCTGCGCCCGCCCCAAGATGCTTTGCAGCCGCCCGAGATTTTTCACATTTTCAGACGGGAGCACGCTGGGAAGACACGGGTAAGTATTATCCCTTTTAAAAGCATTTTTTTTACACTTTTTGCATATATCTACTGCTTGCTAGCAATAGATATAAGCAAGAGCACCCAAGGCTTTAATTATCATTTAAATACTGCCCAGGCACAAACATGTATTCACTGTTTGGTGAAGAGAGAGAGGGAGCGAGCGAGAGGGAAAGACAAAATGGAAGAAACATTCTACATGTCTTGCATTGACCTCATCCACATTAAGTATGAATGGACCCCTATGTTAAGACAATGCAGCTGGTCGGTGAATCCATCAATCAAAGTGCTGAGATATACAGTAAACAGTTTTGGCCACCTATATTTTTCAGGATCCAATGATGTAATGGGGAGCCCTTGTGTTGGGGGAATTACCCCTTTCTACCCCTGATTTGGTCCTAGGCATACAGTAAATAAACACAAAGGTGCACATATGCATTAAAAATAATAATAATAATATATAATATAATAAGCATACAAACTTTAAAGACTAATTAAGAAAGGCAAACAGCAAAGTTCAGTAATTATATGACCAATGAGAATTAATCTTTTATTGGCTGATCTTAATCTTAACTTCTGTCATATAACTATAAGCATTTCTCCATGCAAAGGAATCCCTGTACTTGTTATGAATGTCGGACCCCCAGCGTGCGGCACACAGGCTCTGTATATCATATCATCTCTTCAGTTCTGTGGCAATATAAACTTGTAACAGAACACTAAGGGGATTAATACCATACTCCAATGATTTCATTCATACTACACGGGGTGCCTTTATTAAGAAAGGGAGGAAAAATATGAATAAATAGATGAAATAAAAGTACAAACCCGCAGTGTAACTATAGCTGAATGGATAAATGCCTTGTTACATAGTAAATTAGTTTAATCCCTCCAGGGCTCTGCTGCAAAATTACCCTTGCGCTGCTAGACATTTTTTTGCACACATGATAAAATTCACATTTTAGGCCTGAAGGTTTTTTTTTCTGCCCAGGTGTGGAGGAGGTTCCCTCCATTGATGGGCTCTATCCTTCTGCTTCCTTTAACCCTCCTTTACATAGTTATATAGGTAATCAGGTTGACAAAAGACACAAGTCCATAGAGTTTAACCTATAGAGATATGGGTTTTTGGTGATTACTCTTGGCTCCTGCTCCTTTTTTCCTATAGTATATCCCATGTTACCCAGGGGGAATGCCTTCTAGTTTTGTAATTTGATGCCTAGGGCTGATGAAGGGTTAGCTTCTTGGGCCAGTGCCCTTGGTTGCACAATGGAAGTTTACCTATCAGCTATAGTGGAAAGGCATCTAGCCCTTTTCGGTAGACCAGAATTGACTGCTTATTTGTTCTCTAACACTCATGATTGATCCAGGGTAGACTGCTGGACAGTACTGCTTTCTGGCCCTGTTTTTCCTACTTCGCCTTACTGGCCCCTGGGCCTTTTATTGTCCCTGTGTTTGGTTCCCTGCTTCCAATTTTTTTTCTTTTATGTTATCTATGTTGATAAATACATTTGTAATCTATGCAGCTGTATGCTTGTAGAAAAAAAGTTAAAATCAATAAAACTTTTCTGCGCAAAACCCCTGTCATGGTGTCTGTGACCTTGCTGTGGAGTCATTCTCTCTATGTGTCAATAGTAATTATCATCGAGAATGAAAGTGAGGGAAAATCCCACATTTTCAGTTGTCACCAGAACAGGAACAAAGTGGAAAATTTATATTGAGGACACTCACCCATTGGAAGAGGTAAATTACCTCACTTTGGATAGATTCCCTCTAACTAAATTCCTGTTGTGTGTATCAGGCAGGAAGTAAAGGGAAATCTCATAAATGGGACGAAGATGGCAAAATAAAATCCATGACAGGGGTTTCAGCAATTCCTCACCTTGAATATAGTTACATAGTTACATAGTATTTGAGGTTGAATAAAGACATTAGTCCATCAAGTCCAACCTATTAGGATCTCATTCTAGGAGTACCTGTACCCCTGTATATTACGGTCCCTTAAGAAATCGTCCAAAAGTTTCTTGAACAATTCCACATTATTTGCTGAAATCACCGCCTGTGGCAGTGAGTTCCAGACCCTAACTGATCTTACTGTGAAGAACCCCCTTCGCCCCTTGTGCTGGAATTTTTTTTCCACCAATTTTAGGTGATGGCCTCTAGTTTTTGTAATGGAGTTAATTTTAAACAGTTTATCGCTAATGTTGTTACCACCATTGAACATTTTGTACATGGAGATCATATCCCCCCTTAATCTCCTCACCTCTAATGTGAACATGTTTAAATTTAGTAGCCTTGTCTCGTAGCTCTGGTCCTCCATACCCCTAATTAGTTTGGTTGCCCTCCGCTGGACTTTTTCCAACTCAAGGACATCTTTTCTTACTACTGGTGACCAGAACTGGACCCCGTTCTCCAGATGAGGTTGAACCAATGATCTATAAAGTGGCAAAATTATAGACTTGTCCCTGCAATACATCCCCTTTTTAGTACAGGACAAAACCCTGCCTTTTGATGTATGGTATACGACCTAAAATTTGTGGACACCTGACCATCACAACTTTATGAGCTTGTTGGACATCTGATTCCAAAACAATGGCCATTAATATGGAGTTGGTCCCTCTCTGTGGCTCTAACAGCCTCCGCCATTCTGGGAAGGAATGTGTGTATCTGTGGAAACAATTGTCCATGCAGCCTAAAGAACATATGTGAGGTCAGGTACTGTTGTTGGATGAGAAGACGTGGCTTGAAGTCGGCTTTCCAGTTCATCCCAAAGGTGTTCATTAAGAGTATGGTCAAGGCTCTGTACACCTGAGTTCCCCAAATTCATCAAACCATGTCTTTATGGATTTGGCTCTGTGCACAGGAGCACAGTCATCATGTAACAGAAATATACCTTCTCCAAGCCATTACCACAAGGTAGGAAGTGCACAATTGTCTAAATGTCTTTGTATGCTATATTATTACCATTACCTTCACTGTAAACACTGAAACGTTTTGTTTTTTAGGTGTGTCCACATACTTTGGCCATATGATGTACTCCAACATTTCTGTCAGGTTATGATTTCTGCATCCCTATTTGGGAAATTTCCCCTCACATCCTGTCCTTGTGATGCCTATACTAGAACTGAACAGTGCGGTAGTCACCAGAAAAGGAAGGCATGGACAAAAATAAAAACATTGTCAAGATGCTCTAACATTTCCTCACTTATTAAAAATTAGTTTTTGTCTATGTCCCTGTTGGGGAGAATTCCCATCCATTTCTTTTCATTTTTTAAGTCACCTTGTTGCTAAATATGAATAATTCAGATTTACCTTTTCAGCCAGCTGATAAACTTTCTTTCCATGCGTAAACCAGCCTATTTCTAACTTCTTTACTGAAAAAAGGTTTTTTTTTGTTACAAGCCTAAATAGCTGAAGCCCAAATTTACACAACTAAAAGAATAAAATTAGTGATTCATCAACTGCCCTTACCCTGTTTAGGTGAGGGCCATATACATTTTTATTTTAAAGAGATAGTCTGGAAGCAAACAGTATCTGCTATGCTCTCCCTTTAGAGAACCCACTGTGCACTGTGACACTGGTATCATGAGCGCTTCCTGTATTACCATATAACAGTATAGTGATGGACTACATTAAAGCTGACAATGTAAATAAAATCACCTGTCCTATGCTAGTCTAACAAGTAATTACTCAGGTATACAGCCAACAAAAAAAAAATCTGTGTCTGAATTAAAACTGGTAAAGTACTTCACAAAAAAAACAGATTAGGTTTTATTGTGAGCTACATATCCATTTGATCTTCATTTATGAAGGTGTAGCCTAATGCCCTGGTCCAGAGGTCCTCCTGGATCTGCAGTAGGATCACTGAGAGCTATACTATAGGCTTCATTCCAGGGGCAGATCTACCGCCAGTGCAGCCGGTGCGGCTGCCCCAGGGCCTGAGCCTAGCCCGGCAGTGAGGCGAAGCGAGGCAGAGCAGCCTTCAAGCACACGACGAGGCATCGCTGGGGCCTCGGCTGGGAGGACCCAGCAAGCAGCTTCCTAATTACACAGCCCACCGCCTCTCCCTGCTACATGATGTTGCGAGGAGGAGATGAGGTGATGTTTTTATCTTCTGTATGTGCCTACGTTCTGTGACATGTTTTTTGTAGCCCTCTATAACTGATGGAATTATTCTGCATTTCTGTAAAGAGTATTGCTGGAAGTTGTAGTCCTTTATAGCAGTTACCATTCTGCATTTCTGTATAAAGTATTGCTGGGAGTTGTAGTCCTCTATAGCCATTACCATTCTGCTTTTTATAAATAAAGTATTGCTGGGAGTTGTAGTCCTCTATACAGAAATGCAGAATGGTAACGGCTATGGGTGGGCAGTGCGGGCATTGTGAGAGCTGGGGGGGGGGCCCAAAAAAAATCTTGCACCAGGGCTCATTGTTCCTAAGGTCCGCCACTGCTTCATTCATCAGCTATACACCAGGAGGCTGCCGTTCACATAACAGTAGTGCCCCTAGATGGTGCTGACGAGTATAGGAATTCCTATACTGGTCAGCGCTTATTAGGGAGTGTTAGTGCCATGCAAATGATAGCTGGGTGTACTTTTATAAATGAACCTTTCTGTGTTGCACTCATATGGAATTATCAGGAAGAATAACTCCCCGCAGAACTTTTATTAACCCTTGCAGTGTGGCTACCCCCGCACTGCCAGGGTTAAGTGCTTGTTTTCGTCTAGGTGCTAAAGAAAGTGATACTTATCTGAAGCCACGTTCCCCTCCACTTTGATGATAGACCGCCAGAGCAGAGATGGAGTGAGGCCTTAGTTCTCCTGACTTCCTCTCCTCCATAGGCACAAATATGCAATCTCACATTGGGTTGCATGTTGCTAAATAGATTTTTCCATCTAAAACTGTTCAGCGGCCAGATCATACATGAAGAGCCCGCGCCAGTCTAATGTTTGTAGGCAGCTCAAATGTTAGTAAACTTAAACAATTAATTTCTCTTTTGCTTCCAATACATCTTTTAAATATTTCAATGCATGTTTTTATACTATCTGTTTTATATTTATAACATCTGTA
>NW_017306791.1:72227-160240 GCF_000935625.1 Nanorana parkeri
AAAAAAAAAAAAAAATACCTGCCAAAAATCCAGTGAGCTGATAATTTGCACTGAAAGCTCAAATATTGTTACCAGTCCTCTGGTTTGGATTGCACCCCAATACATCTCTCTTCGGACATACACTGCACAGCAACGCACAGTACTGCAATAGCATGTGTTGTGGTGCCATGCAGTGAAATTGATAGTTCATGCATTTTGTTTTTCACCTCAAGGCACTGCAACAACTGCTGGGAGCTTTAAAAAGTTTGCCCCTAAGTGTGTTACAGAAAAAAAGGAAACTACTGCAGTCACCACACCTAAGACTGGTAAGCTGCAATAAATGACACTTTCATTCTCGGGTTTAGATAAACTTTAAAATGGAATTTATACAACCATATAACACATGTACCCTGATACATGCAAAGCACCATGTTTGATCTCTGCACACACTCTGGTGCAGCAATCCAGCTCTGTCCAGCAATCAGCATTGGAAAACTCTGCCAGTGACACCATGCGACTCATGTTGTCACTCAACTCCCCCCCCTTTCCTTCCTCCATGCTATCTACATCTTGTGATTCCAAAGCCTGACTGGAAAAGCTTCCGCTGTGCCCTTATGCTGTCATATATGTAGACAGCATGTTGGGGCAGGCTAAGTGACACCATGAGTTGCATGGTGTCGCTGGTAAACGGCTGCCAGTTTCCAAAACTGAATGCCAGACAACCAAAGTGCACACAGAAGTCAAACATGGTGCAATGCATTTATCCAGGTAAATGTTTTATATCTTTGTTTAATGCAGGGCTAGACAAATCCCAGGAGCCAGGTAGCTAATGCTCCTTATGAATTACAGTTGGCGCCTAACGTTTGAGGTTTTCTCTAGTTGCGGTCAATGGAGCTGGCTCCTAAAAAATCCTGCTGGCTGGATTGGATAGACTGGCTGCTGAATTCCATATTCATGTGTCACTTCTGGATTAATGTGCTTTGAGTAGTTGTAGGGTTAACATCCGCCCCAACATCTATGACGTCTAAAGTGTTGTTATATTTTACTGTCTGAAAATGTTATTTCACCCCAGCACAGCAGTAAGAAATGTGCTTCTCAGCTGTTATTGGGCATTTGCCGCATAAGGGTATGGGAAAGTTGTGCCTCAGGCCGCAGCTAATGGCCCTCTTGGGGGCATCAAATTTGGAATATGGGCAGTTCTTCTGCAGCACTGCGTTACGGGTCATCAAAGTCGTGTTTAATATTGTATGTTTGCTATTTTTTTATAAATCACTGTGTTCATGGCCTTCTCAAGGAGGTTATTATAAGATAATAATTCACATATCCCTGGATGTGAATTGGGCCTTGCTGAACTCCCACTTGCACATTAACAGTCATGTCAGCTTGCTGAAAACTGAAATCCAGATAGCTCGTCCCAAACTGACGGACTCCCAAGACATTAAAATGCAAAGTGAGTGTGCTGGGACAGAAGGGGACCGGGGGAAAAGAGTTGACGGGAGGCCTCCCAGACCCTCCACCACTCTTTGTTTCAGAAAAGTATCTCAGCACCCTTTATTGCACTCATCATCCAGTAGGGAGTTACTTATCTTAACAATCCCAACCTGTGTTTAAATATTGACTAACAACATCCTACAATGCCAATGATCTGTAACATGTGCTCCACAACTGAATATATAATTGCAGTACCTTCATTCATTCCAGACTGCTGGCAACCAGGCCGCATTACCAGTACTGCCTGAGCAAAAAGCAACGACAATCCACAATATTCTGATTGTGAAATGTATTTTATATCCACAGAACACACAATCACTCCAGACTTTCACTGAGTGAATGATCACATCTATAGTATCTGGGATCTCCTATTCTGATTAGGCCAACCAAAGATCCTATTTATTAGACATACTGTCCACTATACACTGCAGACATGTCAAAATCAACTCATTCTGACCTTGAAAAGAGCCACGTCTGACAACATTTAAACAGACTGCAAGCTCCAAAAACCTTTTAACACTCTGACACCTATAGGAGAGAGCACCATGTCATGATATTTATGGAGATTTATGGAGGGAATATTAGATTAAATTGGTTGTATGCTTTCAGGATTACTCCAGTGAAGCACACTCTGACAAAAATTACATCATGATATCTTTAAAGAGTATTTAAATAAAAAAGCCACATCACACTATGACAAGACAGATTGACTAATTGAAAGAAAAATAGATGAGAGATAGATAGATAGATAGATAGATAGATAGATAGATAGATAGATAGATAAATATCCAAACTACATAATTAAAGATAAAAAAGCAGGTACACACTCTGACAAAAATTACATCATGATATCTTTAAAGAGTATTTAAATAAAAAAGCCACATCACACTATAAAAAGACAGATTGACTAAATGAAAGAAAAATGAAAGATAGATAGATAGATAGATAGATAGATAGATAGATAGATAGATAGATATCACAGCTCCATAATAAAAAAGAAAAATGCAGCTAGAAAGTTTGGGCCAGTTTGGGGAAGAGGGGCAGACAGACAGACAGACATAAAACTTAATGACACCAATAGACAGACAGAGGTAGGTGACACCTCTTTCAATGAAAAATGAACTCCAGGAAAATGTGGGCCTCAATACTTTGAGATAGATAGATAGATAGATAGATAGATAGATAGATAGATAGATAGATAGATAGATAGATAGATGAAGATAGAGAGAGGAAGATGACATCTCTCTAGTTCATTAAACATGTATCCAGGCTTTAAACATTTGGACCTCAATACTTTTATCAGAACGATAGAGACAGACGAATAGATTACAAAAAAAATAATTCTAGGTTTTACCCCTGGAAAGTTTGGATGGAAAAATAGATGGATGGATGGATAAATGGATGGATGGATGGATGGATAGATGGATGGATGGACTGATTGATAGGTGGGTGGAAGCAAGGGATGGATGGATGTAAGGATGGATAGATGGATGGGTGGGTAGGTAGGTGGAGGAAGGGATGGATGGACAAATGGATGGATGGATAGAGGGAAAGATGGATGGATAGATGGACAAATGTATGATGGATGGATGGATGCATGAATTAAAACATATAGAGACAGACAGACATAAAACCTAATGACACCGATAGACAGACAGAGGTAGATGACACATCTTTCAATAAAAAATGGAAAATGTGGGCCTCAATACTTTGATTAGATAGATAGATAGATAGATAGATAGATAGATAGATAGATAGATAGATAGATAGATAGATAGAGCCACCAGAAAGGCCTGAAGCATCACATCAAAATGGATAGCCTGAAGACACAGGTAGAAGCAACTACAACTCCCTGCATGCCCTATTATCCTGCCAGACCATGCTGGGACTTGTGATTCCCCAGCAGCTGAAGGTACCCAGATGTACCACATTGCTCTGATGCCCCAGACTGACAGCAGTTAAAGGGTTGCCAGCTCCCTATCAGCAGACCATTAAGGATATTGGCCCCTGAGGCCAGCGTGATGGGGCCCCCAGTGATGGTGCAGAGCCTCTCCCAGCTGTCACTGTACCTTGCCATTGTCCTCGCCCTGCAGCAGCTCCTTGCCTCCAGTGTACTTGATCTCTATGCCGGGGGTCCGGTCCTCCCTTTCTCCGGGGGAGCTGATGACAGAGCCGGAGATCTCACTGACATCACTGGCCGTCTCACTGAAATTCTCCCCGTCCATGTCCGGCCTGCTGCTGCTCCGGGGTGTGCGGGTCCCTTTCTTCCCCACGCTGTAGGCATCGAAATCAATGGTCTTGTTCTCATAGGCGCCCTCCACAGAGGCGAACATGCCCCCGTATTTTACCCGGGGGGTCTGGGCAGTGGTGCCGGGTCTAGCCAGATACACGGGAAGATCATCTTCTTTATTCCAATTCCGCTTTCTCTCCGCTGCCATGCTACACCCCTACCCCTCTCTGTGGATGGACGAGCTGCTGCTGCTGGTGGTGCTGAGGATAACGATGATCATATAAAATGCAGCAGTGCGGTGTCTGTATGGGAAGCAGGGAGAACCCTATTGTTACCAGCACAGCAGAGGAAATGTGCAATGTGGATTCAGAATAGACAATCCTGGAGGTAGATGGGAGCAGAACAGACTCTGCTGCACATGGAAATCAGATAGCAGACGCTGGGATCTGCTGGTCCAAAGGGTTGGTGGTGCCTGAGACTACAGCTCACACAGTCCCTGATCATTCACTCAAGGCACTGCCTTCCTCTACAGGGACACCTCCAGGAGAAAAAAAACCTCTATGTAGCTTTACTTCACCTCCCACCACCAGGAGACAGATGTGTCCCTCCTCCTCCTTCTGAAGAACCGCCACCTAAGGAGCAGATCCTAAGGGTTACATATTACATAAGGTTGGGAAAAGACACAGGTCCATCCAGTCCAACTTATATGTGTGTGTATTATTGTATTATCATAAGAGTATTTATAGCCATGTATGTTGTGCTCATCAAGTAAAACATGTAGAACTGGCACCTAAAGAGCTGATCCAAAAGGGTGCATAGTAGATAGTGGCTTCACAAGGGGGGTGCGGCCCACACCCGGGTGACACCATTGGAGGGGTGACACCAAAATGACTGACAGACATTTTGGTGTCACCCTCTCTGAAAGTCGGGCACTTGGTCATCGATCAAGAGAGGAGGGGAACCGGCGGCATACCTTATCCCGCCGGGTGACTGTCCCCTCCTCTCTCTGCCAGCGTCCATCACCAAAATGGCCGCCGGCAGGTATCAATAACATCGCCGCGCATGCGCGATGATGTCGCCACGCATGTGCGATGACGTCATTGCGCACGCGTGTGATGATGTCATGTGCATGCACAATGACGCCACAACGAGGTGTCACCCGGTAACCGCTCCGGGTGACACCCAGCCTCGGGACGCCCCTGATAGTAGAGGTTGGAAAAAGACACAGGTCCATCCAGTCCAACCTATATCTGTGTGTATTATCTATTGTAAAAGTATTTACAGCTCTGTATGTTGTGCTCATCAAGTAAGACATGTAGAGCTAGCACCTAAAGCACTGATCCTAAAGCAGTGGTTGTCAACCTGTGTAACCTCAGGACCCACATTTGTCCTTGGTCATTAAGTCACGACCCAAGTCGCACTGCAATGGAATGCACAGCATTAGAATACTGCACGTTCCAGTGTGGGCGTACGAGATGTAGGTGGGAGGTGCGTTTGGGATACCGTTCAAATTAATGAATGACAGCCCAACACACCTCCCACACCAGAATGCGATTGATGCACTCTACTAGTGTGAACAGGCCCTCAAAAACACTGACAGATGCACACAACCACAGGCACAATCTTACACACTCACATATACCCTCCAAAAAAAATTTAAAACAATTTAAGGTCCACCCAGTCTCCCTACCTTACGAGAACTGGAGTGGATCCTCAGCCTGGGCTCCATTCATAGGTGCATTGCTTGTATAGCTCCCTTTCGCGCCCTGTAGAGGTGCTGGGAGCCAGAATGTGATGTCACTCCTGTCCAGGCACCTCTATAGGACACGTGAGGAAGCTGTAAGCAATGCACGTATGGATGGAGCTCCCTCCTGGCCATAGCCCCATCCCACCTCAAGCTGACACTCGGTATATTTTGAATGGCTGCTTGGTGCGAGAACTGACAGTGCTGCGCTAGGGGGAGGCAGAGGAGCCTCTCACCTAGAAAAGTGGAAGGAATGCAGAGACCCACTGAACACAGGGTCGCTACCCACTTTTGGGTCACGACCCACCAGTTGAGAACCAAGGTCCTAAAGGTTACATAGTAGCAGTTGGAAAAAGACAAAGGTCCATCCAAGTCCAACCTATATGCATGTGATATCTATTCTAAGAGTATTCATAGCCCTGTATGTTGTTCTAATCAAGGAAGACATCTAAAACTGGCACCTAAAGAGAAGATCCTAAAGGTTACATAGGGTTGGAAAAAGACAAAGGTCCATCCAGTCAAACCTATTTGTGTGTGGACTATTCTAAGAGAATTCATAGCACTGTATGCAGGGCCGGCCTTAGGCCTTTAGGCGCCCTGTGCGGCCGCACTGCTCGCACACCCCTAAGGCCGGCCCTGACTGTATGTTGTGCTCATGAAAGGAAGACATCTACAACTGGCACCTAAAAAAAAGATCTTAAAGGTTAAATAGTTGATAGGGTCAGTACGTTTAGACTACTTAATTGTTCCTCAGAGCCAAGGCCCTTCAACCCCCTTATTAACTTGGATGTCCTTTGCTGGACCCTTTCCAATTTAAGGACATTCCATCTATTAACTGGGGACCAAAGTTAGGCCAAACCAATGTTTTGTAAAGGGATAAGAGTATAGATTTACTCCTCAAATAAATACCCTTTGTAATGAAAGAGAATATGCAGCTTCCTTTTTTAGCGTCCTCTACGGTTCTTTTCTCTACAGTGAGCATAACTCAACCCATTTCCTTTGAGCTAAGGTCCTCCTGGACCCACCCCCAGCCGGTGACTGGGCAGTGAAAGGAGAAACACTATAGTGATGTGCTATTCTTTCTGTCACTCTGCTTTCTCCTGCTCCTCAGCATGCTTCCTGTGAGCAGATAAACTGATTGGCTCCTTGTTCTGCTGCTTCTTCTCACAGCCCCGTTCTCCTGTGCAGGGACTGCAGAGGACAGAAACAAAAGGGTCTATTCACTATATGACCGACTTGAAGCGAAGTGAGCCGAATGCTGTTTGGCTAATCACTTCAGGCTAGTACGGCTGATTTCGGCCGTATATCGGCTGAAATCAGCCATACATCGGGTGGCTTCGGGCCGGCCAAACATGCTCAGCATGTTCGGCCGAACCGAAGTGCAGAAGGAGTTCGACTTAGCCGACCCAACATCTGGAGCGGCTAAGCCGTACCTCCGGCAAGCTACTCGCTGTTGTTCGGTCTATTCTTAAAGATGCCGAACAGCAGTGAGTGAATAGCTGAATGCCGCTAGCCGGATTCAGGTCGGCTGTTCTGCTCGGTCCCTCTGTGGTACCGAGCAGAACAGAAAAATAGTGAAAAAAGTACAAAAAAATAAATAGAAAACGATTGTGCGGAGCTAGCAGTGACAGCTAGCTCCGCCCAACTGTTTTCTATTGGCCGGCGGTTCTGCTGCCGTCATAAAAAAAGAAAAAAAAAAACATTTTTGCCATAGGAATGCATTGCTAGATTCCTATTGGCTATTTCAATTTGCAATAGCCAAAAGCAAACTAGCTATTGCACCCGCCCTCTGCTGCTGTCAATCACTAGTGGGGACCTGATGGAGAACTGCAGCAGTGGGCGGGTGCTATAGCTAGTTTGCTATTGGCTATTGCAAATTGAAATAGCCATTAGGAATCTAGCAAGGCATTCCTATGGTGGAAAATTTAGTTTTTTCTTTTTATTCTGCCGCCAGCCAACGGCTCCATGTCAGAATAAAAAAGAAAAAGCCGTGTTTCTCTCCTGGGCGGCCGGGAGCGGGAGACTCCCAGAGAGCCCGGGAGAGTTAGGCTGTCTGGAGATCAGCATCCCTGGTTAGCTGGTAACCAGGGACGCTGAACTCTCTGGTTTACAAAAGGAGGGAGACAGCACAGTTACAATGCAAATTCAGTACAGGCCGGAGGGGCAAGTGATACAAAAGGTAATAAATGTGTGTGATGAGTTATTAGAAGAAGTAAAAGGGCAGTTATTAGGTCGAGGTGGGATAGGCTTCCCAGAAGACATTAGTTTTCAGGCCTCATAGCAGTCAACATCATGATACATCATGGTGGAATATGGTTAGAACACGGACTATCATTCTTGTAGTGTCTTGCAAGGGATGGATGTGGGTTTCTTCAATAATGTATTCATTTTAGAGGTGAAAGAGCAAGCTCCAGTATCCTTGAAGGACATGAAACCTACCTCATTATTTCTTTTTCTATCTGCCAATTGTGTTCATGTACAGCTGTATGGAGAAATGTATTGATCAGAAGCTTCTCTGATGGAAGTGGAGGGAATTAATAAAAACTGGAGTAGACAGAAACTGGAGCAGTTGCCCATAGACACCAATCAGCTTTTATCTTCAGTTTGCTCAGTTAACCTTTGAAAATAAAAAAATAGAAGCTGATTAGTTACTATGCACATCCGCTCCAGATTTTGTCTGCATTCCATTTGTGTTTTAATGTGCTTAAAATCTGCACATTTAGGCTAAACAAGTTAGTAGACATGTGCGATTCGTTTCATTCCGAATCGACATTCGGACGAAATGTTGGAAATTCGGATGTATTGAATGTATCCGAATTACAGCTAAAACGAATGCAAACGAATCCGAATTCCCGAAATTCGTTAGCGGTAGCCTGGACAAAATTTTGTTTATTGGGCGAAATTTCGTTGCAGCAAAATGACATTAGAAAAAAAAATATATATATATTTAATTTTTTTACAGTCTGCAGAAGAAAAAAGTAGTAAAAAATAAAATAGAAAACGATTGGGCGGAGCTAGCAGTGACAGCTAGCTCCGCCCAACTGTTTTCTATTGGCCGGATAGCTAATAGCAATCTAGCTATGCATTCCTATGGTGATTTTAGTTGTTTTTTTTATTCTGACAGCAGCCAACCGAGAGAAAGTGTTTCTCTCCCGGGCAGCCGGGAGCCGCTATCTAATATCGGGAACCTACCGGAGCGCCTGGGAGAGTTGGGCTGTCTGGAGATCAGTGTCCCTGGTTATCTGGTTTCGGGATTCCGTTTCGGACTAAATTCGTTAGCGGTATTCTGTACGAACTTTCATATTAGTTTCGGTGCAGCAAAGTGACATTAAAAAAAACATTTATTTTTTTTAAATGTCACTTTACTGCAGTGAAAATTCGTCCACAAATGAAAAATCGTACAGACTACTGCTAATGAATCTCATCCAAAATTTTGTTTTCGGAAATTCGGATTTGTTTTCATTTGTCAATTCTGTTATTCGGAAATTTGGATACATACGACTCTCCAAATAACAAAAATTCGTCCAAAAAACGAATTTTTCCCAAAACGAATCGCACATGTCTATATATCTAAGGGGATTCAGGGACGAGATGGCCATGTTTGAGTTCCTAGCACTTTCACCTCTAAAATAAATGAATAGATAAATCAATCCACATTCACCCTTCATTATGTATGACACAATTTTTCTGGTTTTGCATTCCTTTATTATATCCCAGACTGGCACCACTCCAGTGGCGTAACAATCGCCTTAGCGACCCAGGCGGCCGCTATGGGGCCTGGGGCACAGGGGGGCTTGGCCAGATGCCGAGCGGACCACCTGGGTCACTATGGCATCCTCTGCTGGTGGCTTTCACTGGCGGCTCTGAAGAAGAATGAGCTGCTGTTCAGATTACTGACCGTAATCTGTGCAGCAGCGCGTTCGTCTCCAGAGCCGCTGCTGAGTCAATGAGAACCAGCGGCGGCGGTGGAAGATGCCGGGCCCGGAAGTGGAGGAGGAGGCGGAGCCCGTGGTCGACAGCAGGGGAGGAGGCGTGGCCCGATGATGGAGGAGGCGGGGCCCGGTGATGGGGAAGGAGGCTGGTCTAGCGACGGAGGAGGAGGCGGGGCCCATCAGCGAGCGTGGAGGAAGAGGAGGCGGACAGGTAAGGAGTGCAACCAGCCCACCTGAGGGTGACCCTGCAGAGCCCACCAAAGAGGGTCTATGGTGGGCTCTGCAGGGTCACCCTCAGATGGGCTGTGTAGGATCTCAAGTGGGTTCTGCAAGGGGTATAACTAGGGCCCCATACACAATTTTGCTATGGGGCCTTATGATTTCTAGTTACGCCCCTGCACCACTCCAAAACATTCTGAATTCTGCTGTTTGACTCATCCAACTGTTTTCTTGGACCTCAATTGCTGCTTCTTTCTGCCAGTTTCTTTCCTGGCTGCCAGCTCAATTCAAACTGCTAACTTCAAACAACCAATTTTTGGAGTTCTGTTCCGCCTGTACACTTTTTTGTTAAGTTCCAGATCCTTCCCCGGACACAATATTTTCTGTGCATGATCTTATCGTCTCCTCCAGTTTAGACACCTTTGTACGTTCTTATATGTAGAACTACTTGTGAGTATTCTCTTATCTAGAATCCCCTTCTAAACACTGTTGGACACTCTCCAAGCTCTGAATTCTTTATGTTGCCCTCCTAAGACATACATATCATCTAACCTTCCATACTCCTTTCAGTTACTGGTTCAACACTGCTTGTAACTCCACTCTCTGACAAGCACATACTATCAACCTACACACAGCTTATTTGTGTCTTTGTGTTTTTATCCCTTATGCCTTTAGATTGAAAGATCAAGATCCATCTCCAGGTTTGATAGACAGCCCCTCTCTTCTGCTGAACCCCTTTCCTT
Source organism: Nanorana parkeri (assembly GCF_000935625.1). Lineage (NCBI taxonomy): Eukaryota > Metazoa > Chordata > Amphibia > Anura > Dicroglossidae > Nanorana > Nanorana parkeri. Next base: position 82,566 of record NW_017306791.1, read on the forward strand.
CTCCCATATTTCTTTTTTTCAATTTATTAGTACAGAGATTGTCAAGTGTCTTTTCGACAGCCATTGGATGAGTGAAGTCATCTTACTTTAGTTCTATCCTGCAATTCTGCAATAAACATTCAGCCTAATAAACTAAGGTTGGCAGTTGAGTATAGATGAAGATTGTTGCATGTGCCATCTTATTTTGGTGCACACCAAATTAGGGATGAGTTCAGGTTTGCGACTGAACCCGATCCAAACCTGAGCTCCTCCAAACCTGGAAGGGACTCCATTCATGCCATCCAATCAGCTGCTGGTGGGGAATTCCCCACCTGCAGTTAGATGTTCCCAAAGGGACGTCATGCAGTGATGTTATTGACCTTATAAGGCTACATACCTAGATTTTGTAAATTACATATACCTAATATGGCTACATGGACATATTAGGTAAATGACGTCAGCACACGCATTTCTGTACATGCAGCGGCGGGGCAGAGAATGCCTGTACTGCAGCTGATTAAGTGAAAGTACCCATAGCACTTCCTTGTTCAGAGGAGCTCAGGTTTAGACCAAGTTGGGCTGGGCAGGAGTGCCGGATGAATAACAGAAGATACTGGGCCAATTATTTTATACGTATACTAAACTGAAGTTAAGTCGCAAGGTAGAGCTTTCTTTCCTATTGTAATCTATTGATGAATTGTTCTTATCATTGAATATGTATGTAATATTATTATTTGTATAATCCATTCCTCTTTGTACGGCACTATATGAGATGATGTTGTGAATCATTTATGATAATAATCCTCTGGAGAGTGAAAGATACTCTCAAAGTTCAAAAAGCATGCACAAGCATAATGGATAAGACAGATTAAAATATTATTTGCGCACTTCCTGGCCCTGCATCATGACACCTAAACCGGGTGATTAAACTGTATGTGGCCACTTCACAGAGGGGGATATTACACTGGTCTCAATCAGAGCTGAATTGTTTTGAAGGAGTTTTTTTTACATATTAAACCCGTCAGAAGGTCACCTATGCTTTACTTATATTCTATAAGTAAGTGCTGAATATTTAAGGTGTGTGTAGTGGTTTTGTAGTGCCCGAGAGCCCGAATTGTCAGTCCGACTGGGAATATAATACTACATTATGGTCACTAGATGCAGCTGAGATGAATACGTTCCTATGCTACTCAGCTCCATCTAGTTGCCATAATGCAATATTTAATCACATTACATTTGACTGGAAAAAACAATATATTAAAAATGCTCTTTTTTGTTATTATTTGCACAGAATTAACGTATACATATATGCGCAGGGTTAACAGTAGGGGTAGATTGATACAATGTTTTTAAGAAGTACTGATTGCGGGCCACCTTTCAGGCCAATCACAAATATCAGGTGCCAATATTCTGTTTACATCCGGCTGCAGAATCTTGTGCTAGCAGATGAACATAGCCATATAGCCTGGTGACCAATGACCGGGAAATGTGATCATCTGCCAGCGGCAAGAAAGCATAATGGCTATTGCTCCCGCAGACATGCAAACCTGGGAAAGTTTTCTCTCAGGTCCACTCCTTTGCTGATTAACAGCAGGCAGTGGGCGGGTGCAATAGCCAGCTTGCTATTGGCTATCGAAATTGGGGGGGAGCGGAGGCTTATCGGTACTTATCGGTAATATTGGTAAATTTAAGACCAATACCGATAATCGACTGACCCCTAAATAAGGGCCCTGACAATTGTTTATAAAGTTTGGGCTCCAATGGAGCAACAGGAAATCTTTATAAAATGAGGGTTATTCCCTTCTCTGACAGTATCCTCACCTCTTGTTCAGGGTAAATAAAAAAAAAGAAAATTGAACTTACCCAAATCCATAATAGTTTCCCCTTAACTAATATTTTACCGAATAGCGTCATGTCATTTTGTAACACAGAATGAAATCTACTATTCTAGCTGCAGTGATGAAATTGTGATCATTACCACTGTCCCTCCTTTCTTCTGCCTGGCTCGGGTAATTTTCTTTGCTACATTCTGTTTAACAGCTTTAACATATAATGAAATATAGCGGGGTGGGAATCTGGATTGGAGCCTGTGGTAATATGTTTGTATTGGAAGTTGCTGACACAGAAATGCTCTGTGCTCCTTCACAAAGGCCCAACAGCCTTAGAAAACCTTTAAAGTCTTTGAAATCCTTCCTAAAATGATGTGAGCCCTGGCTGGCTGCATCCATGACAGATGATATATGTTCTGTAAAGCATTACACAAATTATGCATAATGATTGTGCCGGATTTTCAATCAGAGATAATGAGTAAGCAGTCTGTTACCAGGAGCTGTCTGTTCAGCACTATATCGCCTTGTCTGCTATGATATTGGAAACAAATTATCTGATGAGAACAATGTCAACCGATCAGAAACCTTCTTTCATTGTTCTGATTGTTTTACATTGATCATAAGTGAAATCTGGGATTCAATGGGTTACTGCACTGTACGCATCACAAATGCTTAATGAACAGTTGTATTCAAAATAAAAAAATATTTAAAGCCCATCCCTGAGCAAACCAGAAAACTACCCTTGCCATGCATGTTTAGGTCTAGGGAACAGGAAAAACATTTTTACTTACCTGATCCCCCCTCCTGCTGGCTCCCTCCATGCTTCCAGACCGGTCCTGCAGCTTCTTCTCCCCTTTGCTCTTATAATCTAGGGAATTCTGACATCATCATGTCTAATGCAGGTTCCACAGATATGGGCATCAAGGTCCCTAAATGAAAATGAGCACTTAACCCTTGCAGTGCGGGGGTAGCCCCACTGCAAGGGTTAAGAATATTTCTACCCGGAATTCTTCTTTACATCCCAACAGTTAGATGAAAATTGCAGTCCCAATATTTCTCTCATGACTAGTAAATGTATACATTGCTAGTAGTAACTTACCCACAAAAGAGGTGCGTAAAGTAAAACTGAAGCCAAAAGCTTTTTTGTTTTGTATTAGAGAAAGAGATGGTCCCTCTTTCCTCCTCAGATGTCCCTCTTTTTGATCTGATTTTTAGATATCTCTGAAATGATTTACGTAGAAATAAACAATTTTGGGTTAAACCAATCACTTTTTGCACATTAATCCTCACAGTCCGCATTAATGGGAACATGTCCTTTGCCTTCCTACCTTCTGCTGCATTGTGTTCCTCTTTCACAACTCACAAAGTTGGGAGCTATGAAAACACAGAGCGTGCAAACCCCTCATGATATCCACATAGGGCTGCCACCTGTTCAGGGCAGTCCGGGTTTTGAATGCTGTGTTCGGGTTTCATGGCAGCTGAATCCCGGACACAAGATGTCAGGCAGACAGGGGCAACCAAAATTCAGATAGGGGCTACTGGCCACCCATAGAAAATAGTCTCAACTGTGATATTTACATATTAATGGGTGGCGCTATTTACATACAAATAACGAATTCTCCCCCCCAAAAAGTCAGTGTGTCGCTAGAGTGTTCGGGTTTCACTGGAAGAAAAGGTAGCAACCCTATATCCACACCAAGTGTGCAGAGCAAGGTACACGCAGATAAATATCCCACCAAGAGAGTCACCAAAAGATATACGAAACTGTCAATTGATTTATCTCCCCAGCATTTGGCAAAAACGAACATAACAGTTGTAAGTGGACTGCCCCCTTAAGATTGCATTTGCATATAGCATATATACTGTATCTAAAAAAAGAAAAAAAAACACATTTCCCGTAAAATACTGATACACTTGAAAATAATGACACACTTGCCAGAAACTACTCTGAATATGAAGTGGCAGTGATTGTTGATGAAGATCAGGGTCCAGTTGACAATCATAAGATAGAAACTCCCCTTCCTAGACACTAACCTTGGCTGTATACCTGCATCTGGTGTTGTCTTCTATTCACCTCAATAATGAATATAGATGGCCATGCACCATGTGATAATTGTGCAGTCCAGACATAGCGCTGCACATTAGGGATGATTTACTGCCCCCATGAACCTGTGCTTGCTGCCTTCCATCACCAAAACACATTGAAAGAAAAATTCTATTCTTTTAATTTTTATATATACTACTCAAAATATTAACAATATTAATAACAATAATAATAATATACATTATCTGTGTACTGTCTCCTTACATTTCTTGTTCCCATTTTTTCACTCTGTAATAAAATATTGAGGCTAATGAGGGACTGTTGTTTGGAAGTCCAGGTTAGCTGAAAAGAGCTTCTAAAACACAGAGGAGCCATTTAAAGCCCATTACATCCTTAACAAACATCACAAACTGCCCTAATTTCACCTTTCCTATTGGCTCCATTGTATTATGCCACAGTGGAGAAATGTTGCCAAAATCTCACAGTTTAGACCAAATTTTCGGGTACATGAAAACTCTCTGTTTCACTCATCACTACTCCTTATATCCTTTATATTGTCAGTGAGCTGGTGCATTGTCTATAACAGGGCTATTTACAAAATGGCAAAGAGTTTGGAGAAGGCAGGAGAAGTAAACAATCCAAGTCAAAATAGCTGATTTCTCAATAGCAGCAAAGTGAAAAAGTGACTTCACCTTCAGAAGTCAATGTTCAGTAAGTACCTTCATACAGTGACATCATTTCTCCTTTCCTGATAGTCTGGTATAATGGATTTTTTTTTTGTCATCAGTTGACCTTGTTCAGCGGAAAATACTTTTAAAGCATCCTGGAGGCAGTTTATATTATGTAGCAGAGCTGTACCTTGGAGTTTTGAGTGCAAAAAAGTGCTTTAAAGAGTTATTTAGCTCATTAATAATTAATACAGTCAAGTGGCACATGGAGACTGACAGAGATATAGGAAGTGGCTTTTAAATGACTGTTCAGAGAGCAGTCAAATACAGCAACAATACTCAGCTTATTAATTGCTCTATTTAGTTACATTGAGGTTTTCAAACTGCTTACTCAACTCCCCGGAGCCTGTGATGTACTGAATAATGTTATCATGTGAACACTAATATATTGATCCATTGAAATGAAATATAATAGGTTCCAAGACAATTAAAATCAAGGAAGCGTGAAAGACATGTGATGTATGGGATATATATCTATAGATATATAGATATATATATATACACACACCCTGTATATAGTACAAAAGTCCAGGTTTTGCAGCACTCAATCTTCTATATTTGTTAATCCAAAATGATCATGGCATGATACAACAAGGGCAACAGTTTGGAACCACACACTGTACTTTCTCAAGCTCAAAAGTGATACCGAGTTCCTATGCTATTTATATTATTAAATGCCCTTGTGGGTTATATTACATTGGGGAACAAAACGCAGAAACTAAAGGACCGCATAGCCAGACATAAATATCCAATAAGGGACAAAAAAGTAGAACTGCCACTGGTGAGACATTTTGTTGATTATGGGCATCCAGTGTCACAGTTAAGATCCATGGCGATTGATTTTATCCCTAGGCCATGCAGAGGTTGGCAATAGGGAGCCAATATTGAAAAAATGAGACGTAAAATGATTCTTTCAATTGAATACATTGCGGCCTTGAGGACTGAATGTGGACCTGGATCTACATTTATTGAATGTGGTAAACTTCACAGGTGAGTGTGGAATGTGATGGAGGCCATCCTTATGTGCTTAATGCAGGACTAGAGAAGAGATGTGGGTAACGTAGGGTTAAAAGAGAACTATGGGGTAACCTTTTTATCCCATAGCTCTCTTAAGGGTCACGGGAGGACATGTGATCCAAAGCTACAGCACACTATATACTGAGAGCGCCATAGCTGGGATGGATCCCAACAATGCTGTTGAGATCCACCCAGCTAGCTGATTCTGCCTATCGAGAGACAGAGCCAACTGTGCCCACCCCTCCCCCGTCCGTTCCTCCCGTGGCTACGGTGCCATTCACTTCAATGGCCCACCACACCCCCTCCTGCCCAACAAAAAAGTGAGCCAGCTGCAATACGATGCAGTACATTCCGGCCAGAATCAGACCGGAACACATTGCATATGGTGTGAACTAACCCTTACTTATCAGCCAGAATACTGTAGCAAAAGTGATACAAAGATGGAACCGCAGCCATCTCAAGTTAACACCTCGACAGTAGCATCTTCTGATGAGAAGTATTGAAGAAAATCGCCATACAAGTTCACTGCAGTTAGATAAAGAAGTAAAAAGCCAAACTGGGGTGCTTGTTTCCTGTGACACAATAGGGCGTACACTGCAGAGGAATGGCATGCAGGGGTGTCATCAACAAAGGAAGCCTCTCCTGAAGCCCATGCTCAAAAAAGCCCGCCTACAATTTGTCAGGGCCCATGCTGAAAAAGAAGACGACTACTGGGACTCTGTACTCTGGAGTGATGAGACCAAGATCAATGTTTTTGGAACTAATGGACACAAAACTGTATGCCGTCGCAAAGGTGAGGAGTACAAAGAAAAATGCATGGTGCCTACAGTGAAACATGGTGGTGGCAGTGTCCTTCTGTGGGGCTGCATGAGTGCTGCTGGTGTCGGGGAGCTGCATTTCATAGATGGTATCATGAATTCACAGATGTACTGCTCTCTATTGAAAGTGAAGATGCTACCATCACTCCGTGCCCTTGGTCGTCATGCACTTTTCCAACATGATAATGATCTAAAACACACATCTGAGGCCAATGCTGCATTTCTAAAGAAGATCAGGGTGAAAGTGATTCAGTGGCCAAGTATGTCTCCTGATCTGAACCCAATCGAACACCTATGGGGAATCTGAAGAGACAAGTTGAACATCTATCCAGCATCCAGGCTCTAAAAGAGGTTGTTCTTGAAGAATGGAAAAATATAGATGTTGCAATATGTCGCCAACTTTTTCCTTCCATGCCCAGAAGACTTGGTGCTGTCCTTACAAATCATGGAGATCACACAAAATACTAGATGTAGTAGTTTTTGTTGTGGAGTCTATTCATTTTTGCTTCACCTAATTTGAGTAAAACTAAAGATTCTGTCATCTAAATTATAATATTAACCTTGCTTTCATGTCATGAGCTAAACAAATGTTCTAGAACACTCGGTTTTGTCAAAATCTGGGAAATTGTTTTTTGTGTTCACTGAGATACTGATTAAAATCATACTGTTCGAAGGGGTGTACTCATTTATGTTGAGCACTGTATATACCCTGTTTCCCTGAAATTAAGACCTACCCCAAAAATAAGACCTAGTACTATTTTTGGGAATTGCATAAATATAAGACCTACCCCGAAAATAAGACCTAGTTGTGACCATTCCCAGGGCCGGTGGTGGCATAAGGGGAGAACTAAAGACCTCACTGCTCCAATTCACCAGCTGGCCTCACGCTGTATCAGACCCGCAGGTGCCGGCTACAAGGTGCATGCTCACTGAGTACATACAGTATACACTGAGTGGCCAGATTATTATGACCACCCCATCAGTACTTTGTTGGGCCACCAGATAACTCCACGCGATGACTTCGTTGGGCCGCCTCGTGACTCCACAAGATGTTGAAAGGTGATGCGAGGAATCTGACACTGCACTGTTGCACTTCTGTTGTATTGTACCAGTCTTGCCACTCTCCGTTCTGCCCTAACATTGACTAGTCGCTGACGGACACAATTCGCACGTTCTGACCCAGATTTTCGGCTCACAGTCCAGTCTTTAAACACTTTAACAACAGCTGCTCTTGAACATTTATAGAATTCTGCTGTTTTGCTGATACTCGCTCCATGGCTCCGAGCGCCAACAATCATCCCACGTTCAAAGGCTGTTAAATCGCGCTGTTTATACATATCTTCAGAACAAAATCACTTGTTTAAGGCTAACTGGTTAAGCCTGTATTTGTGGGAGGAGTCTGCGCATCCCCAGCCTTCATAAACCGCCTGCTCAGGCTTCCGGGTACGTGAGGGATCTAGCAGCGCGACCCTCCCTCCCATCCCATGATTTTCACATCTCATACTCTGAGTACGCCCCCTTATTGGCGTACTGTCCATCCGGACCATGGCACACCTCAGGTCTGTATGTTTGCATATTTGTCTATTTTGTTTCAGTACATAGGAAGGAAGCATACGGTAGGCTTCAGGTTTTCCGGTTGTCAGAAGGTCCTTACCAAGCATGCGTTTCCCGAGTCAGGTAAGCAGACTCTGACTACAACTACTGTCGTGGTAAACAACCTGCTTCCCTATTTATAATGGTCTGACCCTCTAGCAACTTCAGCGCGAAATTATAGCTAATTATAGCTAATTTGCCTACAAACGTCAGGTGGTCATAATAATCTGGCCACTCAGTGTATAGACCAGAGAATAACCGCACTGCGCAGTGTCAATCAGCAAGTCCCGTATTTATTCATCCAAAGTCAAGTGTACATCACAAAACAAGTTCCCCAGACCACGGGATTCCTCTCACGCGTTTCAGCGGTGTGGCTTACTCATAGAGGTCCTGGTGCATGTGTTAGTATTAACCAGTTGACATCCGGGGTGTTAAACCCCCTTCCCATCCAGTCCATTTTTTAGTATTCAGCGCTGCGGTACTTTGACTGACGTTTATTCCGTCATGCAACACTGTACTGAAATTTATTTTATACCATTTTTTGGGAACAGATAGAGCTTTCTTTTGGTGGTATTTAATCGCCACTGGGGTTTTTATTATTTTATATATTAAGGAAAAATTATCGAAAATGTCCCAAGGTGACATTAGGGGTCTCTAAGACCCCTAATGTCACCTTGGGACCCCAAAAGAAGCTGATGAAGCACAGATCTGCTTCATCAGCTTCTTCTCTCTGGCTATAGCAGCCAGATGACTGACAGGTGAATGCGGAAGTGATGTAATACACATTACCTCCGCATTCACAGCACGGAGGGAGGTCAGCAAGGATGAAGATGCTGACCTCCCTCCCATCTTACCTCCTGACACCCTCCCGAGCAGGTCCCGGGCCGAAGATGCGGTAGCGGATCCCGGGATTGAAGTTGAGGAGTCAGGAGGGGGGCGGCAGCAGCGAAATTTTATGGGGAGGGGGAGGTGCACAGCCAGACAGCCCATACATACAATCGGCAGGCTATAGAGCCGAAACAGCCGGTAACGGCTGTAAAAAAAGCTGTCTGGAGACGGCAACCCGCCAATGCGACTGTGCCGTCCGTCTGTTTTTTCACAACGGGCGGACAGCAACAGGTTAAACTCTCAGACTTTTTTTCAATAATTAATCCAGATCAAACATATATACCTTACCAAGCAAATGATTTCTTTATTTTTTTTGCCCAACCACTTTTAGCCACCATGTTTCCAAACAGCTCCAACTCTCTCAGCTCAGCTTCTGTGAACTTCATGTCCAGTACGAGACCACAAGGGACAGAGCAGTCCCCAGCAGCTGTCCATCTACTAGCTTGGAGAAGGGGGGAGGAGAGGGGAGTGTCTTGTCTTGCGATGACATACACAGCTTACTAGCATACACAAGGGTGGCTCCATAGAACCTTGCAGGGGAAAGGAGACACCCTGAGGGCTTGTTCACACGATTTTCTTGTCCCGATCTGGAGACGCGGTGCTATGCATGCAGTGCATTTTTGCAGCGTTTTTTATGTGTTCCAGTTTTGTTGTTTTTTTGGTTGGAGTGGGGCTGTCAGTATGTTAGCTGCAGTGCATTGCTTTTTCGTTGCGTTTTTGACGTGTTCGTGCATTTTCAGACCGGACAAAATGTGACATGCAGTATTTTTTCTGTCCGGACCTGAACGGACTGCGCTTGTGTGAACCGCAGCCCATAAAACACATAGGGATACATTGGGATGCATTTTGGGTGTATGAGCGCACGGATCTGGTCCGGACAGAATCCGGCTGTCGTGTGGACAAGCCCTAAAACAGGATATCAGGGTCAGTGCTCAGGGGACCAGCTGATTCTGCAGGAAGCTAAAACTTTTAAACAAAAAGCAGCAGCATCCATTGTAAGTGATTTTATCAGAATTTGAAATAGCTTAAAAACATTTGACTTTAATATCACTTTGAATGATTGATTCATCAGCAGTGAATGTTTGGAGAATGTCACATTCACTGCTTTAGAAATATGCCCCATTGTGTGCCCATGTATGTCAGAATAAGGGGCTGATTAAAGCTCTGAAATAGGAATGTAATATATTGTTTCCTTTATTGCTGCAGCAATTTAAATTCAGTTCACATATTAATGTGTGCTACAGAATATTTACCAGGTAACATTAGGTGACTAAGCAATATCAAATCGCAGCAGCTTTGCAGTCATGGAAACGTGGAAATTTGTTCAAAAGATACTGCATTGTGGGAACTAGATAGAGGTGAGGAGCATAGGGAACTAATACATCTTTCCTGTGCTCCTCAGCTCCACCTAGTGGCCATGATGCTGTATTTTTCTGTTATTACATTCGACTTGGAAAAAAAATATATACTTAGAATGTTCCATTTTTTGCTCTATTCGCACAAAACGAATGTTCGCAGAGTTTTGTAAGAAGAATGGCTCTGTGAATTTTATAAGCACATCCCTAAGCATAAAATCTTAATGGTAGAATAAATGTGTACCTCATCAGGCCATCTCAGCTGACAGTATTTTCTTTCACTTAAGTATGCTAGATGGTCATTCCTGGCCCTATTACTGCACGATGAAACTGCTGGGGCCCACAGAGACAAATCTAAAATGTGGGACCTCATTCAAGATGCAAAATTTTGTTGCACAGTACTTCCTTCTACAAACCAGCTCCTCATGGATCATGTAAACCAGGGGCATCCACAATTTTTTGTCTGGAGATCTACTTTTCAAGTGACGAGCTCAATGAGATGTACCAACGGGAGGGGTGTGGCAGTACATTTAAGTCAATGGCACCGCAGCCACGCCCCCAGTGCAATCGTCGCACCAGGAATGCAGGCACATTAGTGCCTGCGTTCTGGTCCAGTGTGATCTGCAAAAATGCTGCATTTTTGCAGATCGCGCTGGACCGGAACACAGGCATTAATGTGCCTTCAATCCGGGTGCGGGCGATCACACTGGTGGTGTGGCTGTGGTGCCATTGACTTCAACTTCAACGCCACACCCCCTCCCGCCCCTGAATGCAGGGAGCCGGATGGCTTGCGTTCCAATGCGTTCTAGAGGCCGAACACTCTGGAACGCAAACTTTGTGGTGTGAACCGGCCCTCTCTCCTCTCTCTCTCTGCTGGCTCTTCTCTCACTTTCTCTGCTGTCTGTCTTCTCTCTCTCTGCTGGCTCTTCTCTCACTTTCTCTGCTGTCTGTCTTCTCTCTCTCTGCTGGCTCTTCTCTCACTTTCTCTGCTGTCTGTCTTCTCTCTCTCTGCTGGCTCTTCTCTCACTTTCTCTGCTGTCTGTCTTCTCTCTCTCTGCTGGCTCTTCTCTCACTTTCTCTGCTGTCTGTCTTCTCTCTCTCTGCTGGCTCTTCTCTCACTTTCTCTGCTGTCTGTCTTCTCTCTCTCTGCTGGCTCTTCTCTCACTTTCTCTGCTGTCTGTCTTCTCTCTCTCTGCTGGCTCTTCTCTCACTTTCTCTGCTGTCTGTCTTCTCTCTCTCTGCTGGCTCTTCTCTCACTTTCTCTGCTGTCTGTCTTCTCTCTCTCTGCTGTCTTTCTTCTCTCTCTCTGCTGTCTCTTCTCTCACTTTCTCTCTGCTATCTCTCTCCTGTCTGTCTTTTCTTACCTCCATGGCAGCAGCTTCCCAGGTCTCCTCTCTCCTTCCCGTCTGCGGCGTCTGACACATTCAGCGGCACGAGCACCGCCGATCGCGATCTACCAGTGTTCGCTTTGCGATCTACCTAATGGGCAGCCCTGACGTAGACTCACTAAAAATCGCAGCAGACAATTATTCAGGTGCAGAGACTTTGCTGCCACAAGGGAGCCGGCTTCACATATCCCACACTTCAAGGACTGCGGCTTTAAAATCTTGCCTAAAGAGAATGAAGCAGGTTCATTTTACCAAGATTTTGTTAAATATTCAGGTGCTACTTAGTCATCCCCTTAGTCAAAGGTTCAACATCACCCCTACTGACATCACAGGAGCTCCAGTCAGTGTTAAAGTGCCTGGCTCTGTCCTATGCCCTTCTCCCTGAACAAGACAGAAATCAGAGTCAACACAGCTTTTGTACACTAGCCATAGCCATTAGACATGTGCAATTTGTTCTGTTCCGAATTGACATTCGTACGAATTTCTGCATTTAGGACCGTCGGATGCATCTCAGTTTTCACCGTATGACAGAAATAACAAATACAAAAGAATCCAAATATTTTTAATAACGAAATTTGAATGCATCTGAAATGTTTCCAGAATTTCATTCGGATTGGAACACAGAAGCAGAGAGTTGTGTGTTATTCTGTGACAGTTCTCGGCCTCTTTGTTGGCCTTCGGGAGCATAGTGAATGTCAGCAAAGTAACAGAGAACTGTTACAGAATGCAGAAAAGTTTTTAACTTTTGACAGTCCACAGAAACAATATATATAACCTTTACTTTGTTGTGTTAAGCTTTTGAAAATGAAAGAGGGAAGCTGATTGGTTGCCATGGGCAACTGCTCCAGATTCTGCCTGCTCCAGTTTTTATAAATCCCCTCTCTTTGTATCCCATAACATGATCCCAGCATTTATTGATACGGAGGTACATATATATGTCTGATTATCCATCCGCATGTCTAAACATTGAAATATGCCAGTGAACTCTCTCTGAACCAATGTGCGAATGAGTCTCAGATGAGTTGGCATTTCTCTGCTATGCATGCGTTAATAGGACGCTGCGTCACGACCCCTCATTCACAGAAACACATCCTGTTCTCGGCTGTGGGCTGATAAAATTGAGTTACCATGGTAACCTTCATGTGACCCCCTGCACGCTAGACAGATGGGGAAATCTGGCGCTTCAGTCAATAATGTATTTAGGTCTGCAGATAGCAAGGCAAGGGATTAATGCACTTAGACATGGCAGGACAGAGCGTCTCTGTAAGCCACGCAAGCAATTTTTAAAAAAAGATTTAGCCCAATTTTCTATTGGCTGAACAAATGTGACTTAGACGTCAGCTTTGTGGCACGAAACAGACACTCCCTCCCCACTATTTTAGGTGCAGTAGCCCACAGTAAAAGAAAAATGTCATTGTATTTGTATTATAATTATATAATTGTGTTATTATAAACAGTCATTTCAAATTCATTGAAATAATGCAATCTAAACATGGCCCAAATCCAGTTACCATGTGACGCACAAGCTGAATAAATGGGAAAAAATAATCTTCCCTTTCCTTCCCTGACTGTGCCAAATCCTCCTTTATTTTGTGTCTCACATGCTCCCCACTCACAGACACTGCAGCTCACAGTGGGAGGGTTTCAGCAACAGGGGCAATGTTGTCAATCCAGAAAGCAGTGCGCTGGGCTAGGTGTGGCGAGATTGACAAGTTACAGGCTTGCGAATCTAAAAGATACACCACCTGCAAACAGGCACAGCCTACAAGAGGGTGACAACTCTGCTCTGAATTCAGGAGCAGTGCAGCAACATTGCCACCCCGTGACAGGAGGCTGTATGATGCGGACTTCATTCACAGGATCAACAGGCATTGTAAGATGGAGAAAACTGAGTGCAGTTGCAGCATATATACTGTGTGAATATACATATATATTAGATATGTGCAACAACAAAAATTTGTGTACATACAAAACAAATAAAAAAGAAAAATGTTTTAATTCGTTACTTCAAGGGAAACAAATTTTTATGTTGTTTCGGATTCGGAGGCAACGAGTAAAACCGCAGAACGAGCGGCGGCCATATCAGCCGCCGGCACGTTCTGGGTGTGCGCGCTGGCCATTTTGGAGTAGATCCTGGTATAACCTTCCCAGGATGCAATGCTTGGGCAAACTGAAGTCATTTTGCCCTTTCAAAGTAGGAAGTGTAAGTATTTCAAAATCACAGCATTTTACATCTGACATGTCTATGTTATTATTAATCATCATAAATAGAGGGATACATTGGTAGAATTAGTTTTTTGAGTGTAAAGGTCCGCATTCATGTATGATTACCAGGGCCCTTTGTTCCTTAGCTCCGCCACTGCGTGAAAATGCCAAGTATCGGCACTGGTATCTAAGCAACCCTAGTGGACAGGAAGGATATACAACACCGGTACTGGGTGGACTGCCCTTTAAATACTGTATGTCTGCTATGCCTATTGCAATTTACAAGGTGTTATAACTGTAGTAAGAGGAGTCAAACTCTGTGGCTGGGGGGGAAGAGGTGGGATCTCAGCAGTGGATTCTGAAGGGAAGGTGATGCCGGTTGGTTATTCAACCATCTTTCTATAAACACAAGACCAGTATTGGGTGGACTGACCCTTTAAATACCATTTGTCGGCTATAAATGTGAGATACAATAATCGTCTGTTAGCTTCTCCATAAACATGCCATGTGAATTAATGGTGGTGGTCTGGTATATTTATTCAGTGTCTCCCTGAGTCTCTTCAGATTCATTTGATATTCACGCTTTTTTTCACCTACGTCAGCTGTGCCATTTAATGTGACAAGTGTTGCGGCTGTATGACTGAGTAGTAAAGAATACTACTAGCACTGAATATTGATATTGTGTGGGAGTGAAGGAAGAGACGGTGTCACTGGTTCAGGTCCTAAACACATAAAGGCAGACCGGGATTATCAATATTGCCATTCTAGCATTTGTTGGATATTTGTTGTCCTGAGTAAGCTGTAGTGGGGTGCTTAGACTTTTTCAGGCCAATTATAATAAACCATTAACATTAAAATGAAGCCTATACAATCTTGACTTGAAAATCGACTCAACAGTGCTAAACATGAGTATTAGGGCTCAATCAGGCTAAACAAAGTTTGATCATCTGCATAAACATAGACTGCTGGCAGGGGTGTCCCTAAACTTTTCGCTGCCTGAGGCCTTTTGGGGAGGGGTGCTGGTGGTATAATTCACTGGTTGCCAGGAGCTGGGCAGGATGCAAGCCAGAGCATCCCACTCAGCTCCTGCTAACCAGTGATGTCAGTGAGCTGGTTGGGACGCCAGACAGAGCATCCCAGGTTGCTCAAGAGTTCTTAGCAACCTGGAATGCTCTTGCCGGAAAGGGGGAAAGTTGCACATCTGCCATCCCCCAACATGACCCACTGAGATGCTGCCTGAGGCAACCACTTCAGGCTGCCTCATTATAGGGATGGCCCTGGCTGCTGGCCATTATTTACCAGGACTTCTTTTTACCCATACACAGACTCTGCATGTAAAGTAGGTGTAAAGCCTTATTAATAAACAAAGAGAACCTGTAAACATGGGCCTTCTTCATTAGCATGACAATAATGAAATGCATCAGGATAGTAACATAGATATCATTCCTCTCAATTCTCATTAGATGGCCAGACAATATTCCCAACTCAGTCGGTAAGGGGTGCTTACATAGTTTTGGTTAATTGCTAACAATGTATTATAGCAGCAGAGGTTCTGAAATCTTCCTCTGACCAAGAGAAAGGAAATCGGTTGATAGTGCATGAAAGTCACTCTGCAAATGCAAATATGGAATGAACACCTTTTCCAGGTGGTGAGAGATATCCTGGTATGCCATGTGATCATTTGATGGAGTTTCCCTGACCATTCCTGAGGGGAACAAGTGTCGGACCATGTTCCCTAGGGATTCCCTATATCTTGGAATGAAGGACTGCTAGATAGCACTAGATGTCTCTTGGAGGGTGAATGTTGCACAAGAATGTAGGTGGCCAAGATCCATACAAAAGTGGCTACACTGTTACAAGACAATATTTCTCTCAGCTTTGATGTCCTATGTGAGGAGTCGAAATTGAGAAGACCCTGGGAGAATGATACACAAGACCTCACAAGTAAAGGGATAAGACCAATAGGTTAGAGTTGGTCTGTGGCTGTACCGGATGAGGTTGATTTATTGACACCCCTACCCAGAGAACCTACTGAGTGCTTCAGGATGTAGCCTGAGGCCCAGGCTTATTGTGAAACCCAGTGGTGTGAAGAATGCTCTGGGCCCAGAAGATGTAGTAACCCTGTTATGGTTTCCCAGTTCACATTGCATATAGCCCTCTGGGCTTGACATGGAGGTCTCCCACTGTCCAGGAAGGGTCCCTTACAAGCTCCTTATTAGAAAGTTCCAGAAACACTCTTAGATGTGTAGATATTGCTGATCTTATTCTCTAAAGCAGAAGCATTAAACCTTTCATATACCTTTTGAATGCATCTACTGCAGATAATGAATATAAAGCCAAAGCCTTTTTGTTTTAGATAGCGTAGGGAAGGAATAAAGCCCATCAGGTTATTTTTTGTTTTTTTCTGTCTCCTTTCACTTCCTGTCTGGAAGATGCAACAGAAAATGCGAGGAAATCTCTCCTAAGTGAACAGAACACTTATCTTAGAGGGTTGTCACAGGAACAATTGCCGAAGTTGGAGAATTTCCCCTCACCTTTGGTGCTGGTGACAACTCAAAATTGTTTAGATTTCTCCTCACTTTCAATTAGTGGCAATTGTCACCAGGACAACTAGTGAGTAAATCTCCCCCCTGAGAACACAGCAGCAATACAAAATTGACAAAGGGTCTAAGTCTCCAAAACTAAAATGAAATATGCATACTGTGCACTTCAACTGCTTATTTCAGTAGCTTTATGAGGTAATACACATTATGCAGTTAGGGATGGTCAAACTACATACCAGCTGTGGAAGAGAAGCAAATACAGGCAGTCAGCTGCTGCCTGCATTATGTAGGAACTGTAGGTCAGATTGATGCATACTGTATGTAAAAGAATGTTACACGAAGACGTTAAAGGAGAACTATGTGGTTAAGGCTTTTCCCCATAGTTCTCCTAAGGGTAACGGAAGGACACAAACTAGCGTCCTCCCGTCACCCTAGGCCCGTCACATACGCCGATATGTGTTCGCTCACTTCCCGATCTACTGAGCCGACCTGTGACAGTTTCATTGTCACAGGTCGGCTAGAACTATGAGGAAGAGTGAAAAGCACTTGCCTCGTACTTCTCCTTTAAGCTTACTTTATTGTCTAAGATGCTACAACCTCTTTAAGAGAATGCGTACATTTCTCATTGAAATGGATGAGAATGTCGCCATAAGTGACACAAAACTCTACATCAAGCCCAATAAAATAGCAAATTAAAGCAGAGACAGGGATATTTTTGTAAACAATATTTAACAAAGTGCCGTCCTTGAAACTAGACGCTGACCTGCATTCAACTTTCCTTTGGAAATTAACGGCTGTCACTTTTACATGCCATCCACCGTTTCCATTATCATTGTTCAGCCTTTCTGCCTGATTGATCATAAAATAAAGAGCGAGTTTTCTTCTGGAGCTCCTCAATCTCTTTTCAGTTTTTTGTGGTCATGCAGTTGCAGAGTGTGCATGAAATAATATGGAGCCTTTATTTATTATTCAGGTCCTGGACTGTAAAGTTCTGATGTTGCACTAGTGCTAATTACTAGAAGAGATTACAGGAGTATTGACCAGAGTACAGCGGTGGAGCTTGTACAGCTAATAATAATGGGTCAATTCACTTTCATTAAATGGATGTTTGCATGATTGCAGAGCTGTAGTTAGCTCCTTTTGCACATGAAGCAAGAACAAAAAAATGTGGCTGTGCGGCGCCATGCGCCCGCCTCCAGGATGTTTTTCTATTTTTTTTCTTTACTGTTGGGGGCTTCAGGGAAATATTAGGGATCTAAACAGCTAAATATCCTACTAGATTGCTGGTAATGCTTACATTTTTTTATTAAAACAAGACATGGAAATTATATCAATTAAGGACTCTAATTGCTGCACAGTCTATAAAGCAAGAAAAACACCTGATATGAAGTCGATTTAATTAAGCCTATTTAAGGTGCTCCTGTTACTCTGTGGTTAATTTACATGTTTTCTTATTCTCTAGTGAAAAAATAAAGTTAGCTTTAATCTAAAGGCCTTGTTACTCACTGGCATTTCATAATGAGTACGCATACTAAAAGGGTCATGTATACAGTAGATACACTGATGTACATAATGTCGGATGTTTGGCTTTGTCCTCATACTTGGCTTTGTCCTCATACTTGCTATGAAGTTAAGTACAGTGGGGGCTCTCTGTGGCCAGTGCAGGCTCTCTGGTAAAAAGACTACATATTTATATGCAATATTTTAAAGGCAGAGATTAGCTTGGAGAGCCTCCATTTTAATTTCAGGATTCACAGGATACACAGTCATTAAGGACACACACCCAAAAATGTAAGAGCACCTCAGTTTTCCAGCAAACACCAAAGCTGAATGTAGATGGAACAGGAAATGTGAGGCTAGTGTTGAGCTTCAACTGTAAAGATAAACTTGAAATCCCTTAACCCCTTGTTGATGAGCGTGCAGACACATGTAGCCTCACTGAGGTACGCCTTCCTTTGTTTCTGCTTTTGCCCTATGGGATTGTGCTCCATAGCGTGCCTCCAGCACGAATATTGGACTGTCACAAACAGCTCCAGGCCTGGTACTAAGGACCAGAAACCGAAAGGATCAGCTCCCAAGCACATAATCACAGTGATAGCCTGTGATTGTCTATCACAGTGATCACTGACTGTAGAACCCTCCCAATCATTTTCTCTGTGCATTGCATCTTTTCCTCTATGCATTGTATCATTTCCTCCATGCATTGTATCCTTTCATCCATGCATTGTATCCTTTCCTCCATGCATTGTATCCTTTCCTCCATGCATTGTATCCTTTCCTCCATGCATTGTATCCTTTCCTCCATGCATTGTATCCTTTTCTCCATGCATTATATCCATTTCCTCCATGCATTGTATCTTTTCCTCCATGCATTGTATCCTTTCCTCCATGCATTGTATCCTTTTCTCCATGCATTGTATCCTTTTCTCCATGCATTGTATCTTTTCCTCCATGCATTGTATCTTTTCCTCCATGCATTGTATCCTTTCATCCATGCATGGCATCCTTCGCCCACGCATTGTATCATTTCCTCCATGCATTGTATCCTTTCATCCATGCATTGTATATTTTCTCCATGCATTGTATCTTTTCCTCCATGCATTGTATCATTTTCTGCATGCATTGTATCATTTTCGCCTCTCCAGAGAAGAATATTATTTAAAAAAAAACAACAAAAAACATTCAATAAAGATAAAATAGAACAGGACTTGATTTAGGTTAGTGTAAGTGTGTTCTAGGCAGGATTTAAAAAAAAAAAATCAGCATCAATGTTAGGGCTTCATTTATCAAACTTGCGCCTGGCATGTAGCCGGACAGATGCCGGTATTACAATACTAGTGCCCCTACATGGTGCTGAAGAGTATAGGAATTTTCAATACTCATCAGCCCCATCTAGGAGTGCTGGGCCCGTGTGAACCGAATCTGTCTGGCAGAGAGGGTAGTATCACAAATTGCACACTATGGTTTCTGGGCTCTACTACACGTACAAAGAACAAATACTGCACACATATGTTGTATCGCTGTGAACATCAGAGTAGAATGTATTTTGTTTTTTTTGGTGGTGGGTCATGGTATTGGCAAAATATATACAGCTAAAGTTTATAAAAATATATTTTCAAAAATTTGGCCCAGTTTTCCTTCGATAATAATACAAAAAATGTAATGCTATCCATTGACATTTAATATCAAATGAAGGCTCAATTTGTCCTGAAGAAAACAAGGTATTATACTTGGATACACCAAGTACTGTAGTTACAAAGATACGTACAGTTTTACTAACATGCCAAAGTTGCAAGCATGAGTTCAGGCGTTAAGATAATTTTATATTCTGTCATTGAACAAATAATTCACAGTAATTTAATGTAGCATTTATATGTGTGTATCTCATCTGTACTTTTCAGAGATTAAACTACAGTCATATATTCTTAACATATATATCATGTAAGAGTGCAATCGATCAAAGTGTTATTTTATTTGCAGGTGGGATATTGTCGTAGGCATTTTATACCACAATTATCTATTGACCTTTGGTGCTTGCAGCGGTGACAGCTTGCTTGACAAATGGATTTTAACATCAATAGGCCGGGTTAAGGCTGTTCCTCTGGAGAACTTGTCTCGATTTATCATAGAAAGGGAAGGCAGGCTAATTGTGTAACCTTCCGCACATTTGCCCGGCTTAGACTTGCCTTCTCGTGACAATAATTAAAAAGCATTGCCTGCAGACAATCATTGCATGACGTCATAAAACCAGGACAAGCATTCTAAACTGCTCACTGAGATCAAAATCAAGTTGTTCAATCAATTGTACCATAAAACATAGCTGAGCATCTAAAATGATTGTAAGAAACACAATGCATGCAATGGATACATAAAAAATGGAGCTACATTTATACGATCAGCTAGATGTAGTACACTACTAAATAAAACATGCATACAGATAACATGGTAAAATGAAATATGTTCATTGTGCCTAAACAGTACCATAAAACAGCGTTTCTCAACATTTTTTCATTCACGGCACCCTTTAAAATTATGCAAAATCTCAAGGCACCCCAGTCTAAAATATAAAACATGTAAATGTAAAAAACAACTTATGTATAAAATGGCTTCCTGGACCATAAAAAGACATAACTAAAATTTAGAGGCACCCATGAGGAAGCCAAAAGTCACCCGAGGGTGCTGTGGCACATGTGTTGAGAAAGGCTGCTCTAACAAATGTACCCTTTGTCAGGAATGTTCTTGGTTTCTAAATGTACCTATGCACTCCTGTGCCTACAGCCTTATAGCTGTAGATTTGTAGTGTGAGATCTAAAGCACTGCTAGTCTTAAGGTGCCCGTACACCTTACAATTATCTGCAGATTTTCTGTGGTCAGATGGAAAAAGTGCAAGAGATTGGCCCAGGTGGAGATTCCTCCATCCACACAGTTAAGTGTAGATGAGGGAATCTGTTGCACCTTTTCCATCTGACCACAGAAAATCTGCAGATAATTGTAAGGTGTATGGCCAGCTTTGGATGATCTGGAGTAAGATTTGGTGCAGTCTCTATTGTGTTGTTCACTGTTCTCCTTGCTGGAAGCTCTGACATGAGGAAGCAAAACCCTGCCTCTACCAAGATGGCCGCCTCCACACAGACACACAGTACAGAACATGTTAAATCAGGTTTGGGGAAAGATCAGCTGCAGGGAGACCAAAGGCAATACTGGTCTGGTCTGGTCCTTTGCCCTCTGGTTGTCTTTGGACACATCCTCCTGTGTGCCTCTGTGCTATTTAGCTGTTACAAAGGCGGAATTGGCAGATTAGTCTATTGGAGGATTAGGGGAGATAGACCCAAATGTCATTGGTAACCTCAGAAAATCACTGCAAATGACTACATACGCTTACATAATCTAACCTTCTTACATCTGCCATGCACTAAGCACACAGTTTTAAGGTCTTGTGTATATGAGCTTTGTTTTTCTGCATTTAGGCACCCCTGTCTAAAATGTAAATACAATTAAATTAAATATAAATGTCATGTAGCGCTCACCCCCGAAGGAGCCGCTGAATGCCTGGTTCATCTTCAGCTGCCCACCCCTTAGCATTAACTGCCCTTCTTCTAGTGCCCACAAACTGATGTCCACTTCAATAATGCAGAATAACTTTTATTCAACATCTTCACTGGGGAGAGAGTATAGGGATTCTAAGCTTCCAGGATATAACAGACATAAGCTCCAGACTCACCAGACCTGGTTGGCACATCAGTGTAGATTCACTTGGAAGGCAGCGGATAGCAACTGAAATAGCAGATAAGCAAGGATGAATATAGATCCTCAACAGGAAAAACACCAGCCATAATCCTGAAGTCCTCAGGTTTCAGGAAACTTCAAGAGCCATCATGGATCTCTTCCTCTCCAGCAACATAGACCTCCTCCATGTTGGGGGCCTCAGGGAAACATTTTCCTCACACCAGCGTATGCCCACCCCCAGGCCTCAGGCCTAGCCCCAGCCCGGGGGACAGGCAAAACAGCACCCAGCCCTAATCCATGGCTGGTCCCGGCTAGTCTGAGCACAAAGACATATCCCACCAGTATATGTACCCTATCCCAGCATGCCCCACTGGTTGAGAGAAACCCAGTGATTGGCTGCTGTATTGTACATACACTACAGTGCCTCTCATTGGCTGTCCCACAATATGACACACTCCGCCCAGTCAATGCCAGACACCTGGAATTAACTAGGTAACTGCCACTATAAATCCAGCCAGACTGACTACAGCTCTGGCAATCACTAAATGTCTAGTAGCCACATCACAGAAGGTGATGGGGGCCTACAGTCATGAATATTAGTGTTACTACTACAGTTATATGCACACCTATTTAAATCTTCTTTGTAAGGAAAACGGTGTAACATATCTTTCCATTGCTGTATATTGATTAATCATATAGGGCTGTATTTACTCTATACAGCAGCAGTTTTGGATGTGTATCTGTTTGATTGAGTGTAAAGCAATTATTTGCATGGCTTCTGAAATTAGGAATAATCCTCTTATTTTTTGGCAGTGGAATGAGATACGTTCAAGAAGGCTTCACTTTCAAGAAGGTTTTACTGTGCTACGCACTGATTCGGTTGGAGGACTTTTTAATTGCTTTAGTCTCTTCTCACCATAACATGCATAGCTATTCTGACTAAAAGAACATGATGTAACCCATTTGAAAATGTATGTGCCCAAAGTGTCCCATGGTCTTTAGGTTTGACGTTTGTCACTTCTCTGCTTTTTAGCTAAGATTTTGTCTTGTCCCCAGTTGTAGACAGAAACCCCCCATGTTGTTAATGCCTTCTGGTAGGCATGGGGCTGAGAAGGCAGAGAGACTGCTGTGTTGTGCCCCCCGGGGGTGGCGTCCCAGGGGTGCCAGAAAAACTCTATGAGATTGGGACGCCATTGTGTGGCGCTTGCACAAGGTCATGGCACTTCAAGCTTATATACTCAGGGTGCAAGTCCTAGCATGTCTTGCACTGGCACTTACTCTATTTATTTATAGCACAAGACATTTTTACCCCACAGATGACAGAGGGTGTGGGTGCCTTCAGGGCCCATCCTGATGTCTAGGTAGAGGTTCTACGGCCTTCAGGCCTTTTCCCTCCAGGGGTTCTCTCTTCAGGAGAACCCTCACTAAGTACTTGGTGGACCGGCATCAGCTGGTCCCTAAGGATCAGGGTCTATGTGGACCAGAGTACCTTGCTCTTGACAGAAGCCTTGCACCCCAGGGGATTCAGGGGACTGAGGCCCTGTCTCTTCAGAGGAGGACCACAGCATCCTTGTACACGTTTTATGCTGTGATTTCACACTTAACATTTTTTTTCACAGGTGATTGTTTTTAATGCAGGTACTGCAGGCTTCAAAAATTGTAGACTGTATAATTTATTTGTTGCATTGGAGGATTCTAAACCATTAGAATCTGCGGTTCATTGAAGCATTCTTCATAGCCATTAGGGTTTTTGCAAATTATACTGCCATCTAGTGTAGATATTAAGGAACTGGTGCAGAAAACCATTAGACACAAAAGGGGTTGTAAAGCATTAAAAAAAAAATGCTGAATGGGTCAGAGAGAGAGAGAGAGAGACAGCGAGAGGTATAGGCAGTGGTGTATTTTGGTTTTGTGCTGCCCTAGGCAAGACTAAACTTGGGCACCCCCCTCACCCCCAATCTAAATTATCCTTTTTGATCAATCATTTTAAATAACTTCTATTATTATTATTATTTTTTTTGAGGGGGAATCGTAGGTGAAATAAGGGTATTTCTGCTTCCAAATATCTTGCTTCTCTAGTGTCTTTTGGTTCTATACTGTATGTGGAGAGGAAGTGTTTCTATGTGTTAGTATGTGGAGAGGAAGTACATGCTAACGTTGTTATCTAGAGGTTGTCTGCCAATGCCAAGTGGCCATTCATGGACAGATTTCCAAAGTTTTAACTGTTTTGAATAAACATTGAACACCATCCTTAAGTTGGCCATACACCAGTAGGAGCAGGATGGATTATTTTTCTGAAACAAACAAAATTCTAACAATGATTGCGGTTTACATTCAGGAAACTCATTCACTGGGAAATTCCTTTCAAAATCGAATGTTAAAATCAAACGAAGATTTAAACAATATTCATAAAGTCTCAGATGGCATTATGGAATGTTCTGATGAGATTTTTCAACGTTCATACTAAAATCTACCAGTGTATGGCCAGCTTTAGTTTTCATCTTGACACAACATGTTGGTAGATTTTCACGCGTTCCATAGACAACCAAGTCGTTGCGGGTGATTTTTGCCCTAATTCAGTCATGGGTGATTTGTAGTGCATGTAATTCCGGCATAAGGGTCTACTGGACACGTATCCATTCTACAGTCACAGAGGAAATTAGAGCGTTAAAGAGGAACTGTGCCAAGCACTTCCAATATAACAGAACAAGTCCAGATGAATGTGATTAGTTGCTGCTGGCTCTGCCATGACCTGGAGAAGTGGGAACCTTCACAGACATATCTACATATAATGTGACCACATAACACAACTCTAGTGTAATCACACAAATACAACTGTGAAACAAATTCTTACTGTATGGTATTTTCAGGACTCCAGCACTTATACACTTGGAGAAGAATCAGCAAAATATCTGAGATTTGGATAGCTTCCCCTGACCTCGCCTACTTTTAGCCACACCCACACAAAACACACCACAATATGCAGACATTTAAGGTATACATGACTTCACTAACATGGCTATTTGCGGGAGGCATAAATACAGACTGAGAAATTAGAGACCTATAGTGCTTCATTATTAGTATTTTAGGAACATATTCTGGGAACTTTAAAGGATAAGTGTAGTTTAAAACAAAGTCATCTTATCCTTTTGGCCCCTTTAGGCTGGGCCAACCAATTCCACCCTCTCCCTCCACACATGCATTCCAACAATGGAAGTCAATAGGGATGGACAGAGCTGGTGTGGCCAATATGGGGAGATGTTCGCTGCAGGATATAAACAAACAACGGGGACTGCTCCCGTTGGAACTCAATAAGTATGTATGCATCTGTGGAGTGAGAGGCTGGGATCGGTTGGGTCAGCTTAAAGGGCCCAAAAGTGGACTTTGTTTTCAAGTGCATTTATCCTTTAGCAGATTTTGTTTATGGCGCAGTTCTTGAAATACACCACAAAGACATGCATTATAAAATGTTTTCTCAACCAGTGGTGCAGTCACTTTGACAGGTTTAAGGGTTGAAACCAATCAGAGCAAGTGTATTAGCTATTTTTAAATGTTAAAGTATGTGTAAACTTAAACATTATATAGGCTTTAACTTGTTAAAAGCATATTTGCAGATTCCAATGAACAATACTATACAAGTCCTGTATAATAATAATACCTGGTGGTCAACAGAGATCAGTGGTACTGATATGCAACAAAGGATGACAAGAGTTGAGAAGAAATGGGACACAGAGAAGGGTTTAAATCTTAAATATTACACATGGATTTGCAGCCAGTAGGTGGGGAGATCCGAACAGGAGCGGCAGCCTACAATCTTACACTAGAGCAGGGGAGACCCACGGCAAAGATTAGCTTCCAAAGGAGAAACGCAACTTTTCCCTCTCGCCTTACAGTTACCTATTTGGTTTAGTCAGTTATACCTCCACACTTACAAGCAGTGCCAGACTTTCTTTTTTAGAAAGCCTAGCCTTTTGTGCAAATGTACGCAGTATTAAATGTTTTTGTGTGAAATAGACATATAAAGCGGGGTGTGTGCACACTATGAGGGGATGTTATCCTGCTTATACTTATGCATTCTCCGCCCAGTTTTAGCCCTTTTAACTCTCCAGGATTCACCTTCCACAGTGTGAAAGAGAAACAAAAAAGGGAACAAGAAATCAATGAAAAACTAGAAACATTTCTTCAGCATTTGCTAGCCGCAGAGATGACCATGAAACTCTTTAACAGGTCAAGATACCTTGTGTAAGCAGTTTACCTTTTTAAATCCCATGCTGAACATTTGGCTTCAATTGCAGCAATTTGTACATCACTAACAGGAGCGTTGGTTGAGGTTCCAGTGGATGTAGGGCTTCTAGAATCTCCAGGACTGTGTGTCAGAGTCAGAATGGAAGATCTACAATCTGAAGGATTGATGCTCACATGTGGATGCCACTATAGGACAGTGGCTTCAAAATGCATTTCCAGTAACTTTCCATTCACATTCTCCTCATCATATGATGTATTTCTCTCTTTCTATTATGACAATATTTTACAGTGTTGCCATTTTACCTCTTCTATTCCTTTTTAAACACTCCTGTGCACTAGGACACAACTCCTTATACTGCATACTAATTTATTTATTTTTGTATCGTGGAGGCAGCTGGCCCATATAACAATCCTCTCTACCAGGTAAATGTGTTAAACATATTTTGTCAACCTCAGAGCCCAATATGTAATTCTAAATCTTTTCTACAGGATCCATAAACTAACCTCCTGAAATATGGAGGTACAGCATTAACATATCTGCAATCTATTTGCGGAATACCTGATACTTGAAGCCTGTTTACCCACTTTAAAAAGAAAACCCACTTACTATGTATGTCAAGGCAAAATTAAAACAAAGTACCACTCTGCAATACATGCACATTTTTACACATTTCACCCTGCAAGTAAAAAAATACCTGTTAATCTGCCAGAAATACACTCAGCTCCTAAGTCCTGTTGTGTGGCAGGCTCTGCAGTCCTTTGGAAACCATTGTGTGGCCATCAGGGCCTCTGCAGCCCATAGTCTGTTTTTTTCCTTACCCAGGTGCTTACTCGGGCCAGTGAAGGAAAATATTACTGTCCATCCTATTTTTTAATGCTTTTCTCCCTTTAATTTTTATATAATAAATCCTGCTGGGAGAAATATCAAATGTAGCACAATGAATCTTTAATGGGGCTGTAGAAGGCACAAACCTGGCAGCATTGCTTTGTAAATGGGTTGTACTAACAGTGATCTCCAGCAGTCTCATATAATGTGTTTCTACTCTATGACTGTTTTCTGAAGCATGTCCCCAGGTACCAACAATTCCTACAGCATGTTCACAATCTATGACCATCACCTGTAGCATGTCTCCAGTCTGACCATCTCTTGTAGCATTTCTGTTATTTCTATGATCTTGCAGTCTTGATCTTGTATTCTCTCTGTATTCTCTGACCATTCTCTATTGCATGCCTGCAGTCTTTGACAGCTTTTTGTAGCGTTAAGCATTAAAATTATGTGTAGGCCTTTAGTGACATTAGGGTCCACACTAGAGGCCCCGATTATATTAAATGTTGACCACTGTCATAAAAGCTAAACATTCTGTAGTCTGAGATAAGAACTAGGACGACTCTTTGAGATAACAAGGAAACTGTTGAGGAGAAAGGATAGTTCTGAATTTCTGACAAAATAATTCTTTTTTGCACGTATAAATCAATATAACAAAACTTCTCCATTGGTATAATTATTATAGCAAAAGGGAGCAAATAAGAGATGTTAATTGTTATGGTTTACATAGAATCCAAGCTTTCATTAGGCCATAGCATCTTGTTTTTTATATATTTATTGACTCTACACCCAGTTCCTGCATGAGGTTCCCCCCCGCCATAGAAATGCTGGGAGTGGGTAAGTCAAATTGATTTCAGACGAACTTTTCATTCAACCCCTTCTCTACACTGGCCTCCTATATGCTTGATATGTAGCATGATGCCCCAAATAGAAATTGTGGTCTAAGGAATGATGTGATCAGTGTGAAGTAAATGTAGACAAACTTGACCAATTTCTGATAGCAAGTATTTTCTACCTTTCTCACTTTTATATTTCCTGCATTTTGCACATTTCTTGCACCATTTTTATTGTTTTTAGATTACTATCTTCCTTTATCATTATTCCGTTAACAAAATGGTATTGTAAGAATTAGGATACAAGCATGTTGACACTATGGGGTTTATTTACTAAAGTGGTAGAGCATGTTTACATTCAAAGCCCCTTTTCAATTTTCAAACAAAATAAAAAAATCACCCAATCATGTGCAAGTAAAAATGATGTAATGTTCAGATCAGTGAAAACTCACTTTGCAAAGTGAAAAATAACCTTGAAAATTAACTTGCTCCATTACTTTAGTAACTTAGGGTCTCTGTCTGGATGGGATATGAGATACCGTGTTTAAAAGTTTTTCAGTTCATGTAAAGTCGCTGAAGTGTCTGGGCTCCAATATACCGGTACCCGAACATATAACAGAAATAAACTCATTTTAAGAAATAAAATACACCTGTTAGTAAACTTGTAAATGTACACAAAAAGGTAAAAGGGGCAATTGTTATGTTACACATGCATTGTGATATTATTTACTTTATCTGCCACTACTATTTTTCTTCATCCCTCCCCCAAGTTCAGTTTTCTCTGTGTAGAGAGCTCCAGACCCTTCTTAATTATGTCCCAGTCTGCATCTCAGCCACATGACCTTTGTTTAGTGGATCACATTATGATCTTTTGACCTATCCAATGTTCGCTGTTGTAAATATCTGCACAGTCTGGATTAAACCTCTCAACGTTCTTCAAGATGTCATATGGATTGAGCCAATTGTCTACTAACTCACTGAATTGGGGTTACTGCTATCTCGCCACAACCACAAGTTACAGAGATCACACTTTCAATGCTTAGACTGGGGAGGCAGAACAGCAATAACTTTAAGTGCATATTTTAGAAAAAGATAATACAGAAAATGCAGAGAATAAAGAAAATGTCATTGTGCATTTATGAATTTTTTATTTGCTATGCCTTCATCCATTTAGAGTCTCTGAATATTGGGACTATTTCTGTGCAACAAATTTAGTCCAGTTAAAAACTAAATAGGTACAAAACTCATAGTTTAAAGAGATATCTGGCAGCTCAGGCCAGTCCGATGATTAAAAAATAAAATTAGATCAGTGTGTCTGTTTTGGCAGTTGCAGAAGAGTCAGATGTTCACCCCATGTGCTCTTTTCAAACCCTGCAATAGAAAAAGAATACAGATTACTGGAGACATGTAGTAAATGCCATGTTCTCTTTGCTACCTCTAATTGCTATGGTACAGCTAGAGAAGGTACAGTGCATAAATGACTAGCTTTGTGTTGGTCACTGGAGAAGTGTTCTCTTACATTGGTGGTCAGTGGGAAGATGATCCCCTTAGATTGGTGGTCAGTGGGAAGATGATCCCCTTAGATTGGTGGTCAGTGGGAAGATGATCCCCTTAGATTGGTGGTCAGTGGGAAGATGATCCCCTTAGATTGGTGGTCAGTGGGAAGATGATCCCCTTAGATTGGTGGTCAGTGGGAAGATGATCTCCTGAGATTGGTGGTTAGTGGGAAAAATCCCCTTAGGTTGGTGGTCAGTGGGAAAATTATCCCCTTAGATTGATGGACATTGGCATAAGGGCCCCCTTACACTTGTGGTCAGTGGATAGAATGACCCTTACATTGGTGTATAGTAAAGTGCTGCCATAAATGGATTGTCATTGTGAAGAATTTCCCTGTTATAGACATCTAAAAAGATCAATGTCAGTGGCTACTTACCTGAGAGAGGAGAGGCTCCACTGGTCCCACGCCGCTGTCTCTGCTTGGTGACATTGTTCCTAGTTCTCTATACAGGCACCATCATACAAGAGATCTATCATACAAGAGAACATTCTCCAGAGAAACCTTGGTAGATAAAGGCTGATCTAAACTGACTTGGCAGTAACCATATCTCTTTTCCAAGATGGTGGAACAACTGTTTCTTATCACTATAGTAATTATTGCAGCACTTTGTAAAACAATCCCTTGCTCCACAATGATGACATGTTTCCCTTTAAATAGGACACTGCTTGTTCCAGAACTACAAAGATTGCTGAATTCTGCTAACATGCTTTCATAGTGGGTGTCTGGGCATTCTCATATTCTGTATCCAACCATTATTCACCAGTGCTGGGCAGTAAAATTGTTATTTTTAGATCTTCTCTGTATTTTTATGCATTAGTTGCAGTCTGGTGAAAATGACTGACAGGTCATGTGACTGGGCTCCCTTACACCCGGGAACAAATTACCTTTCACTTTACCGAAGGCAGCTTAGTTGAAAAGACTATTTCTTCTAATAGACCACATCAATGCTATGTCTGTCTATCTGTCTTTTGAACTAACCCAACAGTAAAGGGTGCCCTGGCTCATTTTTACTATTATGCACTCATGTAGCAGTTAAAGGATCAGTCCACTCAAAGTTGATATTTCAGATATTGGAAGATGATGAAGAGTTAAACCACCTAAAAGTTATTTATCTCTCTTGAGGACACTGAGGTGAGATCTCTGCTCTTAAGTTCCTGCAACAGCCATTACAAATGGTCCCACTTTCCCCTGCTGGGTTTTTTGATCATGGAGGATTAGGAAACAATTCCAGCCTCCTCCCTGACCCCCAGTCATGTCCTCTTCATGTTAGTCCCCCCTCTGCATGCGTTTTTTCATATTTTTTATTAATACTGACTATTTTTTAAATGTCTTCTGGATAGGATCACACAGCTTTTTCTTCTTCTTAGCCTCTTTACCAGGACTATATGCAAAGAGCATTGCTGGTGTGATTTTTCGTGATTATTGTACAGTGAATGCATGGTGATGTGATGGTTCACCCCAGGGAGTGGTTATATAATACCCTGCACTAACAGGAAGTGGGGCCAGTGTCCTTTAACCTGGAAGGTTACCCGAGCTGAATCCCAGAGACATGAGTCTTCAGGGGAGAGAAGGTATGAATTGCAGCTAGATCTGCATTCTTTACCTTTAAAACAACTACAATACTCGTTTAAAAGTATAAATACACTATATTGCCAAAAGTATTGGGACACCTGCCCTTACACGCACATGAACTTTAATGGCATCCCAATCTTAGTCCGTAGGGTTCAATATTGAGTTGGCCACCCCTTTACTGGATTCGTCAACCCAGAGAACATGTCTCCACTTCTCTAGAGTCCAGTGGTGGCGTGCTTTACACCACTGCATCCGACGCTTTGCATTGCACTTGGTGATGTAAGGCTTGGATGCAGCTGCTCGGCCATGGAAACCCATTCCATGAAGCTCTCTACGCACTGTTGTTGTGCCAATCTGAAGGCCACATGAAGTTTGGAGGTCTGTAGCTATTGTCTCTGCAGACAGTTGGCAGGAATTGCTCAAATATAGACTTAGTTGTGACCATTCCCAGGGCCGGTGGTGGCATAAGGGGTAACTTGAAAAGCTGAGGGAGAGAATCAGTGGTACCAGCGAAGCCAGCGCTAGAGGAAGCGAGGTGGCAAGGCAGGGAGCTTTATCCCTTTAAGACAAGTGACGTGGAGGTCTTGGAGTCGGTTCCCAAGGTGGACGCGGCTTTGCAACGCTTTGCCCTTGGATGACTCGGTCTCTTTCCGTTACCCCATGGATTGAAGGTTGGAGTCAGACTTAAAGAGGCTCTTTCAGGTCTCAGGTGCGGCATGTAAGTCAGCAGTCTCCTTGACTTCGGTTCCTCGCGCTATTCGGTCTTGGGTGTCGCGCTTGGAAGTACGATGCAACCCAGGGGAAGATATTCCCGAATTGTCCCTGTTGTTTGGTAATCTGAGGTTGGCGGCAGATTTCGTGGCGGAGGCAGCGATGGACCAAATTAAGCTGGAGGCCAGGGCCATGTTGCATTCTGTGACAGCAAGAAGAGCTCTGTGGCTTAGGCAATGGACCGCGGATGCGGCGTCTAAGCAGAGTCTTTGCCTAATTCCGTTTTCTGGAAAACTCCTTTTCGGTAAAACCCTGGAGGAGGCGATAAAACGGGTGTCGGGCGACAAGTCAGGATTACTGCCCCAGGATAGACGCAGACCGCGCCAGTTGTTTCCTTCTGGTCGTTTTTCACGAGACAAGTTTAAGGACGCGAGATCCTATAGGCCAGGGAAGGAGTTTTTTCGTCCCTCCTGGAGGTCGGATCAGAATTCCTTCTCCAAGTCGTCAAGAGGAAAGGGCCAAGCGGGGCCAAGCAGGGTGAGAAGACTTTCTGAAAGCTTGCCCGCCCGTTCAGGTCCGGTGGGAGCAAGGCTTTCTCTCTTCAAGGCTGTATGGGCGGACAGCATTCCCGACAGATGGATCCTGGACATCATCCAAAGGGGTTATCAGATCGAATTTGCAAGAAGACCTCCCTTGTCCGTCTTGGTCCAGACAAGAATACCATCCTCTCAGGTGAAATGGAATTGTTTGCGGGCCTATATAATCGAATTGCTGCACTCTCGGGCCATAGTTCCGGTGGCAGAAAGAGGCCTAGGGGTGTACTCCCCCTTATTTTTGGTGACGAAAGCTTTGGGAAAGTTTCGACCAGTGCTGGACTTGAAGTTCTTCAACACGTTTGTCAAACCTTTGCCGTTCAGGATGGAGTCCCTGGGTACCATTCTGGCCTTGGTGAAAGCCGGCCACTGGATGGTCTCTATAGACCTGGCCGATGCCTACCTGCATGTTCCAATATTTCTGGGGCATCAGCGTTTCCTACGCTTTGCAGTGGGCGACAGACACTTCCAATTTCGCTGCCTTCCTTCTGGCCTGTCCACGGCCCCAAGGACTTTTCCAAAGTTCTGTCGGCCCACATAGCCCTTCTGCGAATATCAGGAATCCAGATTTATTATTATCTGCATGACCTACTACTTCTCGCCTCCTCCGCCAGTCAAGCTTGCAGACATCGAGATCAGGTGCTCCATTCCCTGGCAAAATTTGGATGGCTGGTAAACACAGAAAAAAGTTATTTGATCCCATCCCAGAGTCTCGAATACCTAGGAATTCGGTTCGACACTTCAATTTCGAGAGTTTTTCTTCCCCGGAGGAAAATTTCACGGGTCCAGGAACAAGCCCGGGCACTCAGACGAACTCCGCAACTTTCGGCAAGGCAGGCTATTAGTTTTTTAGGCCTCCTGGAGTCGACGGTACCGGTGGTACCTTGGGCGAGATGGCACAAAAGGTGGTTCCAGGCTACTTTTTTGGATCAGTGGGATCACTTGTCCCTTACCCAGCAGATTCGTCTTCCCCCAGCAGTTCGCCTGTCTCTAGCCTGGTGGACAGATGCTTCCAACCTTTCACCCGGCAAGCCTCTGGGAGAAGTGGACTGGCTAATTGTCACTACCGATGCCAGCCACAAAGGCTGGGGAGCAGTGTGCGGGCAGCACACAGTGCAAGCTCCATGGGTGGGGCAAATCACGGCAAGTTCCAATCTTCTGGAATTGGTGGCAATTCGGGAGGCCCTAGTAGCATTCGCCCCTATCCTTTGGCAGCGGCCTGTCAAGGTAATGTCGGACAACAAAACTGCGGTGGCCTATGTTTCCAATCAAGGGGCACCAGGAGTTGGCAGCTGCTGAACATTTCATCCCAGATCTTCCTGTGGGCGGAGAACAACCTTCAGGACCTGACGGCTTGTTACCTTCCAGGGTCCGAGAATATTGAGGCGGAGGCTGCTGGACCACAACGATGGGCCCTGAGCCATTCTGTTCTTACTCCGGACATCGATCTTATGGCCACGGCGGAAAGCCGCAGGCTTCCAAGATTCTTCTCTCGCCTATACGACCACAGGGCGCTAGCACAGGATGCACTGGCGCAAAGGTGGGACTTCCACTTGGTGTACGTCTTTCCACCGTTTTGCATGATCCTGAGGGTGCTTCTCAAGATTCAGAGGGAGCAAGAAGACGCAATTGCGATACTTCCGTTTTGGCCAAAACGTCCTTGGTTCCCGCTGTTGTGGCAGATGAAGATAGTCGACCCACTCCCTCTCCCGATGAACTCGGATCTTCAGGAACAGGGAGGATTCTTCCACGCGAGCCTGGCCCGCTTACACCTTATAGCCTGGAGGCTGAAAGGAATCGGTTAGAGGGCTTGCGGACCTCGGAGTCAGTGATCCAGACCCTCCTGCAGGCTAGGAAGGGTTCGACTAACACGACGTATTCCCGAGTGTGGACCAGATTTATCGATATGGCAACGAAACATGGTTTTGAACCTTCGGATCCTCCAGTGGGCAGGATCTTGGAATTCCTGAAGCAGGGATTAGATGGGGGGTTAGCCTTCAACACCCTGAAGGTACACGTGTCGGCACTTACAGCCCTGACAGGAAGGAAGTGGTCGGCTAATCCTTTGATAGTGCAGTTTCTGAAGGCAGTAGGGAAGATTCGTCCACCTCGAAAAGTGTTCTTTCCTAAATGGGATCTCCCGTTGGTGCTAAAAAGCCTTCTTTAGGGGCCATTTGATCCTGTCCAATCCTGCTCTCTGTGGCATCTTACACTGAGGATGACATTCTTGCTGGCCATTGCTTCAGCGCGGAGGGTCTCAGAGTTGCACGCTCTATCCATGGAGGAGCCGTTCTTAGTTCAACTTCCTAACAGTATCCTGCTGAGGCCGGTACCGTCATTCCTTCCGAAGGTGTCATCTAGTTTCCATGTGAATTGGGAGATTGAGCTCTCCACGTTTCCTACCACGGGAATCTCGGAGGTGGATAAGTTGCAGTGGAAGAAGTTGGACCTGGTGGAAAATCTCTCCACATACTTACAAAGGATCGCATCTTTTAGGAAGGACAAGAATTTGTTTATTTTTCCAAGCGGCTCAAAGAAGGGTTTGGCGGCCCCTCCGAGGATTCTTTTATCGTGGATAGTGAAGGCCATTTCGTTGGCGTACAGGGTCGCAGGTCTTTCCCATCCCCATGACCTAAAGGCTCATTCCACAAGGGCGATGGCTGCTTCCTGGGCAACCTATGCCAGGGTGCCGGTGGATACCATCTGCAGAGCGGCGAGCTGGAACACGCTGAACACGTTTATGCGACACTATAAGCTGGATGTTAGATTTGGAGCTGAAGCCTCTTTGGGAGTAGCAGTTCTTTCAGCTGCTCTTTCTAATGAAATTGATATGGCAGTTATCCTCTGGTGTATGACTGTTTATTGGGGGTTTTCCCTCCCTGGTGTATTGCTTTTAAAATCCCATCGTAGGCTGACATGAGGAGGGAGCCAGGAAAACGGAAAATTATATACTTACCTTCGGTAATTTTCCTTTCCTGGCTCCTCCTCATGTCAGCCGCAATATTTCCCCCCCCATTGACCGTCACGAGTTAGCTAAATATAGAACGCTGGTCTCTGGTGAGGGACCCCCTTTTAACTGCTATGAGCGTGGTCCTGTGGGGGGTCAATAGGGCGGAGCTGACCCATCGTAGGCTGACATGAGGAGGAGCCAGGAAAGGTAAATTACCGGAGGTAAGTATACAATTTTCTGTTATATATATTGTAATACAAATGTAAAATAGAGCAAGGATATAAAGGTGGATATTTAGCACCTGAAGCACCCAAGACATCTAAAAAGCTTGCAGGTGATTCAACCCATAATACAGTTTCTAGAACTACAATATCATCCTTGGGTGGATTTTTTGGGCTAAAGTAGGGAATGGTTTAAACCCGTCAGGTTTTCTGCCATTTACATGCCATGGAGGAGATTTCCCTTCACTTCTTGTCATAAGAGGCAAGAGGAAGTAAGAAGAAATACTCTCTTAGACAGATGTCACTGGAGCTTCTAACCTGCCCCATTTTATTAAAAGAAAAATGCCCAGATACACTTTAAGCAGACTTTCAGGTACAGTGTGAACATCAATTCCAAAAGTATCAAACAGCAGCATTTATCTTAATAGCTCAGCCGCCATCTATATTACGAAATACGTGGCAAATAAATCCACATCAGCCACCACCAATATCAAATAATATTAGCGTTTAGTAAATACAAACCATATTTGTTTGCTGGAATAGATCATCAAGGCCACAGAATGAATGCTAGTGAGAAAAACAAAAAAAGGAACAAAAACTATAAAATAAGATCAAAACAAAACAGAAAAAAAGAAAAAAAAGAAGAAATGCAGTGAGAAGCAGAGAAGTAAGTTTCACAGCTTTGTACAATATTCCTAAAACAAAGAGCATCATTCCTACGCTGGCCATACTTGGAACAATACGATCGTCTGACATAGCAAACGTTTTCATAAACTGAGTGCACTAAATGGGCCATTTGATCACCAAAATTATCAGCAAATGAATGTTTTTGATCAATAAGGAAAATCCAATTAGATCATTTTCTTTGCTGTGTCCATCAATTTCAAGCAAATGATTGTGAAATGATCACAGCTATGATTGAACGACTATTATTACATGTATGGCCTGGCTTATTCACAGTCTTCAAGCTTCAAATGTCAGTGCTGATTGGCAGCCATGGTCTACTTCACTTATGAAGTCCCCTTATTTAGAGGGAAATTCTGGCCAATTCCACATTGTAGTTTTGGATTGAGTAAAGAAAGGATAAAGCCCCTGCCATTTTTTTTTGGTGTGCTGTCTTTTTACCATTGGGGAGATTTCCATTCACTTTCTGTCTCACAAAAGCAACAAGTTAGAGGAAATCTCCTAAAGTGAGGGCAAGTGAGTTCCCCATTACAAGATTTCCCCTCAAACTTTGCTCTGGGTATGACTGTAAGATTTTGGATTTCCCCTCACTTTCTTTCTCAGTGACAATGGTCACCAGTACAAACAGAGGGGTCACTCTCCACAATGAGGACACGGATAGTAAAAAAAAAACTTGACAGAAGGTCTAACTCTTCCTTACTGTATTCAAAACGAAGAATAAAGGTTATACCTAGAGATACACTTTAGGGCAAAGAGGAATGTACAAAGTGGAATGACCTTTAGCTTCTAACAAACATGATCCTCTATTCGTCTAAGTACAATAAATTGCTTGAAATCTGTTCAACATGGATTCTTTCTAGTTCATCAAACATTGTAACAAACAACCTTTTTCCAGTAACACAACACATGGGTCCCTGGGTATGCAGGATAGTGCGGTACATTCAAACCAGAGCAGTCATAGCATCAAATGGGAGCCCAAAATGACTTCCAAGTCCAGGAATCACTTTAAGGCTGGGAAAACAATGGAGCGGAGCTGGTCCACTAGCCCACTCCATGCCCAATCTTAATAAACCACCCAATAGCGGTAGGTCAAAATGAACAAAGAATGAAACCAGAAAACACAGAGAAAGCCTAATGAAGACAGAGTATAGAGGAAGGTACAAAAGGAAAACAAAGAAGTGGGTACAAAGGAGCAGCAAAGAGGCAAAGGGAGGTGAGAGAAGGGACAAGAGGAAGAGAACCTGGGTCATCCAGACTGCAGCATCCCAATAACAAGGCCACACAGGGGGCATCAAACTACTTTGTTTTTAACCACTTGCAATCTGTAGATCTGTAATCACTATGTATTGATCATATCATCATCTGACTGTATTTATCATGATACCGACCAGTGTGCCATTTGCTTGTCCCCATCATACTGATGTGTATTGATCACGATACTGTCCTGTGTGCCTAAGTGTTTATTTTCATCTAGGTTCAAAAAATAAAAAAGTTATACTCACCTGACCCTCTGAGCCGGTTGGATTTTAGGCCAGACCTTCCAGCCTATCTCTCTCACTCTGCTGCAGCAATGGTATGTCCCTCGATGTCCTATAGACTGTGTATTGGACATGATGACTCACGGGACCTTATACCACTGCAGTGGAGAGGGAGAGAGGCTGGAAGGACCGGTCTAAGAACAAACCAGCTCCAAGGATGAAGAGAATATGTCTTTTTGATTTTAGCACATAGATGAAAACGAGCATTTAACCCTTGCAATGTGAGTGTAGCCCCACTGCAAGGGTAAAGAAAAGTTTTCCCCTGAGTTCTCCTTTAACAACAATCACAGTACAAAGTGGTATTGTGGCACTTTTTGTCAGTATAGGTTGGAATTCTCTTTAAATAGAATGTCTATTTCAGTGCCGTCGGGAACATAATATGAATGATTCAGAAGCAGTTCGTTGAGGACATTTACCTCTATGTGAGTATGGAATCAGCAGCCTGGTTCTGTAAGCATGTCATACATATTCCCTGACACTCTGTAACACTGTCATCACCTCACACGGGTGGCAAAGGTTATGTAAAAAAAAAAGGTAGCAGATCCGTATATATTTACTGTCTCCTTACCTCCCACCTACTATTTTATATGGCGGCTGCTTGGGCTGGAATACAAGGTTGTGGCAAATATTTTTACAGCATGTTACGTGTGCCACTTGCCATGCGTTCACTGAAGTCAGTAGGACCGCAGCACAACCTTGTGCCATATGTGCTACTTCAATGCAAAATCTCCCTTGGTATTAAAAAAAGGTGGCAGTATCACCTCCTGAACTCCTGTAAACTGACTCTGAAAAGCAATCCTACTGAGGAAAACATTTCAGAGGAGTGTGTAAACCTGCCGT
Source organism: Nanorana parkeri (assembly GCF_000935625.1). Lineage (NCBI taxonomy): Eukaryota > Metazoa > Chordata > Amphibia > Anura > Dicroglossidae > Nanorana > Nanorana parkeri. The sequence continues at coordinate 120,750 of NW_017306791.1, forward strand.
CCGTGTGAACGAGGCCTTAAGGTGCTACACCCTCTCTACTTGTCCCGGTGACCATTATCAGTGAAAGTAAAAGAACATTCCAAATTTTGGGTTGTCACCAGAACAGGAATAACAACACAAGGAGCGCTACTACCTGGAAGTTGCTATTAAAATGATTCAATAGAAATCCAAGGTGGTATGTGTATGGAGAAGGACTCACTATTAGATGGAGGTGATGGTGATCCTCTGATTGAAGATTGAGAGAGTTGTCTCGTCAAAGAATGAGTTCCATGTGCAATAGTGGCTAGAAGAAAGAACTCCTTCTTTGACGAGACAACTGTCTCAAACTTCAATCAGAGGATCACCATCACCTCCCTCTAATAGTGAGTCCTTCTCCCTTCTCCATACACATACCACCTTGGGTTTCTATTGAATCGTTTTAATAGCAACTTCTAGGTAGTAGCGCTCCTTTTGTTGTTGTTGTATGCACAGGGGTCCTCTCCCTGTTAAAGGAGACTGCACACCGAACACCATCACATATAATATTCTTTTGCATCACATTAGTAGTAGTGCGCTTATCAATTTTTGGTTTGTTTCTTGACATCTTCCAATGGGAACACTAGTTCTGGTGACCTTGCTGACTACCAGGGATTTCCCTCTCTTTAGGGAGATTTCCTCTCACTTTCTGTTGTGGCCATCGGACAGGAAGTGAAAGGAAATCTCCCCAATGGGACACAAATAGGCAAAATAACAGGGGTTATAACCTTCCCTTACTCTATCCAAAACAAAACAAAAGTTTTGGCTTCAGTTCTACCGATGTAATTCTGGATCTAAATGCGTGCTTTGCTCAGAGCATCCTAATAGTTTAATTAGTATATTGCACACCGGCAAGCCCAGAAACATCACATCACCTACACAGCCGAATACTTAATACAATCATGGGCTAATGACACTACGTCTTTACCTTTTCTTCTATTTCTTTCAACTGTTGCTTTTGAACTTCTATCCTGTCTTCAAGTTCACGGATTCTCTGGATAGGTAAAGGTACAACAAACGTGTTAATATTCTCATTATCAGATCTTTACAAACAACATTCCTCTGGTGATAATTATACTTTCATTAACAGATTCTTTTCAGTCTCAAACATTAACATTGGTTATACATATACTTAGGTTTTAGAGGGGAAAAAAGTCAGAAACTCTCCCAAGTTTGCATTTCTGTGTCCACCGTTGATGGGATTTTACCTCACTTTCTATTCCGGACAACAAACAGGAAGTGAGAGGAAATATCCCCAGCTTGGATACATAAGGAAATATAAACCTGCAAGAGATTTTAACTCATCTTAACCAAAAAGTGAAAAAGGAGAACTGTAGTTTTTATTTTGTAGATATACATAGGAAAGAGATCAACCTAAACTAATCAGTGTGTGTGAAAGATAAATAAAACCTGTTTCTATGTATAGTTTGTAAATATACTCTCATGACAAATGGAGGAAAGCCCCCACCCCCCAAAAAAATGCATTGCCTAGCAACAAACTAACAATAGGTAGGAGTGGCCCCAACAGTCCTGGATTCTTGCTGTACACTGGTACTAAGGTTGCAACCTTGCCAGTATTTTACCTGACTGACCAGTAATATTGGGACTTGTTGCAAATGTTATAAGTAGGAAAGTGATCATAAAACTGGCATTTTACCACGAAAGGTGGCACCCTTGTTCCAGCCAGCCAGGTCCTACATGGAAGAATATGTTCACCATCTAGCATCCCTACCAGCCAGGTCCTACATGGAGAAGTATGTTCACCATCTAGCATCCCCACCAGCCAGGTCCTACATGGAGGAGCATGTTCATAATTTAGAAACCCCACCAGAGAGGTCTTACACTGAGTAGCATGTTCACCATTTAAAAACCCCACCAGCCAGGTCCTATATGGAGGAGTTTGTTCACCATTTACAACCCCCACCAGCCAGGTCCTACATGGAGGACTATGTTCACCATTTAGAAACCTCACCAGCCTGGTCCTACATGGAAGAGTATGTTCACCACTTGGAAACCCCACCAGCCTGGTCCTACATGGAAGAGTATGTTCACCACTTGGAAACCCCACCAGCCAGGCCTTACAGTGAGTAGCATGTTCACCATTTAGAAACCCCACTAGCCAGGTCCTACATGGACGAGTATGTTTTCGATTTAGAAACCCCACCAGCCAGGTCATATATGGAGAAGTATGTTCATTATTTAGGAACCCCACTAGCTAGGTCCTACATGAAGGAGTATGTTCACTTTTTAGGAACCCCACCAGCTAGGTACTACATGGAGGAGTATGTTCACCATTTAGCAACCCCACCAGCCAGGTCTTACACTGAGGAGTTGTAATGCTCGCTCTTGTACAAATGGTCAGAGATTATAGCTAGGTATTGTAGCTGCACCTATAGCAGCCCTGTTTCCTTAAAGTAAGCAGGCCTCCCAGCAACTGGTTCCTCCAGGACTTATTACACAATGAAATATTTTCTGACCAGGTAGAACAAGAGGGATGCGGAAAGAGGTTGTTCAAGGCAGCAGACAAGAGACATAGTCACAGGCATGGTTCAAATAACAGGTAGCTCAGGATTCATGTACAATAATGGCAGCTAGTGAGGGACGTAGAGCAATCAAAAGTGCCGGGCACGGGCCAGTGAGGTTTTTTTCAGGTGCCAGCAGACACAGGGCCCATGGAAGGCAAGGAGGGAGGAGAATGCTGCAGGTGTTGCTAAGAAGAAGAATGCCAAGAGTCAGGATCACAGCAGCAACCATGATTCCAAGCAACAGGCCACCAAGACCAATTGGAGCCAGGAGGAGGAGCCCAAGGTGTGGCCGCATTGGCCGGGCAACAGCAGCGGAGATGCTGTGGGAGGAAGGCCAAATAGCATGGGACCGAAACAAGTTAAAGTGACATTAAACCCTCAGATTTTTTAACATAAACCAATACTGTAATGTGTGCCTTACTGTAATCCATGGTTGTTTCCCTTTTCTTTGCTGCTCTTCCTTTTAAATCCTCATGTCTTCTCATGCTGGGGGAGAACTTCTCTTTTCAGCTCAGGGCCTCTTCCTGTAGTGCTGGCTCAGGTTACAAGCCTATACAAACGGATACACAGACACCGTGTATCCATTCCTGAGACAAGGCCGTCTGTTGCAAAACAGAAGTTCTGCCCAGCATGAGAACAGATACAGATTTAAAAGGAAGAGCAGCAAAGAGAAGGGAAACTACCATGGATTACAGTAAGGCACACATTACAGTATTGTTTTAAGTTAAAAAATCTGAGGGTTTAATGTCACTTTAAGTTTTTCCAGGAGTAAGTGAACAATCCAGGAACACCACCGGCCAGGTCTTACACTGAAGAGTATGTTACCATCCAGGAACACCACTGGCCAGGTCTTACACTGAACAGTATGATAACCATCCAGGAATCCCACACACTGGCTATGGGGTGCAGGAGCTTTTATTGCTACTTCTGCAGCCTGGCCACTAACAAGTTGGCTACGTCTTAAAGAAGAACTCCAGGAATTTAAAAAAACGTATCCTTGTAGTAGGGCTGTCCCCACCTTGCAAGGTTTAAATGTTTCCTTTGTCTAGGGAAGTCAAATAAAGCAGATATACTGAGCTGATCTGTGGTTCCACTGTGCTGCTAGACCGGTCTCTGCAGCCTCTTCTCCTCCAGGCTCTGGCATATTGACTTGCACAGTCGGAGTGGAGGGGGAAGTGAGTGCCGACCACCACAGAAACGAGGATTAGGTGAGTATATCTGCTTTTTTGACCCCTAGACAAAACAAGCATTTAATCCTTACCATTGCAAGGGTACATTTTTTAAATGCCTCTTTGTGTGTATTAGGTTATTATAATTTCCAGTAGAGGGTTGTTTGTTAATACACTAGATTGGTGCACTTAAAGCCATCAAAGATCTACATATTGGGTTTAATTTATTGTTATAATGTTTAAATATGTATATTTAGAAATAGCAACTAAGCCAATAAAAAAGGAAATAGATGGGAAATCTCTCTAGTGGGGACTTTAACAAAATGCAATCATTCATTTTGTAGATTTGTTTCTTGTGTTTTAAAAATTGGATTCAGCAATTTAATTCAAATGTACTGAATTCCAAATGATCTTCTCACCGTTTCCTTTAAATAATTGAACTGCTTATTTTATTCAATATCTGAGCAAATTACACAAGCTTTGTTACTGTGTCCAGGTATAAAATCTGCACTGTTGTTATTTAGATTATGACAGTATATTCACCAGGTCATTTTTATGTTTCATTTATTCAAGTATATCACCTTCCTCTGGAGGCAATATCTGACTCAAGATCTAATGATTACCTGTCCAAATATATTGAAAAAGGTAACAAAAATTCAATAAGGTTAATATTCAGGAAAATAAAATATATGGCTATCGAATATTCTATTATTTGACCAGCAGATGGCAGTCTGTCTCTCTCTCACTTTTATTTTTTAATTTCTATTACTAGTCTCTCTCTTTTCTTGACTAGAGACCTTTGGAGTGCAACCCCATTCTAGTCCATGGGGGCTCACAGCACAGTCCCACCTCATGGCAGACAAACACTGTCATCAAGAGGTAAGGTCGCAGCTGGGGAGGGTGGACTAGTATGCATTTTAATACAAGTGCACATGTCCTCTAAAGGTAATCTTCAATAACAATTTTAACACACAATCACCAGATCTCAATCCAATTGAGCATTTGTGGGACGAATTTGAAAGAACCATCAGGCAGCTGGTTCCACAACCATCAAATCTCACAGAACTGGACAGTACTATTCATCAGGCATGGTGTCAGATTCCTCGCATCATTCCTCGTGGAGTCAATGCCAAGTAGAATCGCCGCAGTATTGAAGGCAAAAGGTGGCCCAACGAAGTACTGATGGGGTGGTCATAATAATCTGGACACTCAGTGTATATCTATACTGTATATGCACTGTATATATATCAGCCATTGTGTGATAGATACTTAGTGACAATGGTGATCCCCAGCCTGATGGGCTCCTCTCCCTCTTTTGGTGGATTAGAGATATTACGTAGTGGGGTAATACTATTTCAAAGCTGAAGAGCGTAAATCCTAATCCAATAACAGCGCTAAGCTATGACAGACACTCAGCGTGATATTCATTCATGTTTCTAATTGGTTCTTCTGCTTCTGGGTAGAATGGTGGAAGGTAAATGCCTGAATGTGCATGTTAATATAATCTTTTCATTTAAGTCCCCACTCACACTAGCCGTGCACATAAATGTGCGCAAAATCTTGTGTGTCTTGGGGAGCTAAAAGATCGTCCAGCAGTCATATTGTGCATGACAAGGCGACAGAATCATTAAAGTGAACCTGTTACTACCCAAGACAATACAGGAAAATATAGAAAACATACAAAAGCAAAGTCCTTAAACCTGCAAGAAGTCGGTAGATCCAAAAATAGCAACAACTAAAGTTATATGCAAAGCTCCACATTTCTTGGAAAAGTCAAGTCCGTCCCTGCTCCCTTCTGCTTCCAATGGGTCCCTATTACTCCTTAAAGAGGAACTTTACCCTTATCTTCAAAATAACAACAAATACACCTTTAGAAATGTTTAGTAAAGACAATCTACAAACAGATACTTATAGATAATTGCAGGTTGTGTATTCTTTGCATACCATATATTTATTGTCCTCCCGATTCTTCTCACAGTGGCCATTTTGACTAAGGGCAGATTAATTTATCTCCATTTACTTCCTTGAACTCTGGCACATGAGACTAGGACATGTGACCATGCACATCATCTCAGGGGAGGAAAATGTCTTTCCCTGAGATCTTGTGACATTTCCCAGCAATGCTCTGCAGATGTACCCTTGGGCACATTGCATTACTAATGCCCAAGAGGACCAGGAAGTGGAAAAACAATATTTGTAAGTAAAAGCTAAATATGTTTATTTAACTAATGAATGTAAGATAATTTCATATCAGCATGCAGAGCTGCAGTATATGGTGATGTGATTTTTCGTGAAAGGGGTAAAGGTCCGCTTTAAATGTGATAGGCTGGCTAATTTACCAATACAGAGTCCTGGGAGGACAGAGAAGGCTCCTAATTTATACAGAAGATTTGTGCATAGCATCAGCTGCCTGTATATTTTCCAGTAATGATCATTCTAAACATTCTGAACCTGATTAGATCATGCACGTTAGTGACAACTTGACTTTATTATCTGTAGGTGGTTCTAGACTTTTTGCCTTGTTGGTGATTCTTTATTCTATCAGCTATAATGACATTTGTGAATTATAATAGGCCTCCAGGACCGGCGTGCTGCAGCCAAACTAACTTAATTACACTGACTAAACAAGGGCAGATCTGCTAAGCTGATTACTGTGTCTGCATACCATATGTATACAGGTATACAGTGTCCACCAGACCTATAGATAGGAACGAGCTGCACCTGAACACCACGGTAAGAAATCTGGCAATCGCTTTTATTTTATCACTAAACACATCCTGTTGAAGCTTTTATGTTAAGGACATTTTAATTGTAGAGCTGCAAATTCACAAACTGTCTGCTAGGAAACATATATACAGGCAAATCAGGAGGTTCATTGTTCTGACATAACAGTATGAAAACTGATTCCACTTGATGGCATAAGGAGGCTGCACATCAAATCACATCCAACACAGAACAGGTAGTATAGAACAGAGGTAGGCAACTACGGCACTACAGCTGCGGTGAAACTACAAATCTTAATATGCATCTGTCTCTGGGAGTCATGCCTGTGGCTGACAGAGAGTTGCAATGCCTCATGGGACTTGTAGTTCTACAACAGCTGAAGTGTCCAGGTTGCCTACCCATATATCGTTGCATTTTGAATAATTATCCGCAGTGTCCCAGTACGGGGGGCTGTCAAGAGCTCACATCTTATGCAGCTTTCTGTTACAGAGTTGGAGTTTTGAATAGAATTTGGCAAATGGTTTTAATTTTCACTGCTGTTTTCAATGGTAGCAAAACAATAAAAAGTAAATATTATATTTGGATTGGGTAGATCTGTTTTTACATTGCTTTGATTCTACTTCACAGTACAGATTTGCATAGGACATCAGATGTAGGCTTCCAAGTAATACAACTCCAATGTCACAGCTGGTCACATTTGTGTGGTCGGGGCTGGGACATGCCGTTTTTGGGGATTGGGTGGTAGGCTGATGAACTTTTTAAATTTCCAACCGATTTGCTTCAGCAGCCTTTCTCAGAAAGTGAAATTCATATATATACCTGTAGGGGGCATATTACAGCAAACCTTAGGCCCGTTCATACTAAAGGTGCCCATATACCTTGCGATCATCGGACGATTTTCCTACGGCGGCCCCATCCTGCCCCGATCATCGCAAGGCTCAATTAGCTGTATTTAAAAAAAACACCTGGACGAATTTCGGGAATTTACGTCACAGGTTTTCGTGAACCAGGCCTTAAAGTGACACTAAACCCATGGTTCCTTTCTTTGTGTTGTGTATAGCCATCGCTCCAAGCTCACTCCTGTGATGGACTACAATCTCCTTACATATTGGTAAACTAAAAGCTAGTGAGGGATTTGCAGGTCCAGTAGGTGTGCAGCAATGTTCTAGTAAGCCCACAACCTCTCCAGCACTCCGCAGTGTAGTTCGGGGACATTTTAGCTAGACGGGAGGGTGTCAGATACCATCTGAGCAAAGTTTTCTGAGCCAATTCCCACATGTCTACACACCTGGAGGCCCGCCAGATTTTCCTGAAAGAAATCAGCCACTGAGGTTCAGGAATCATAGCATACATTTCTCGCTCCCAGGCCTTAACGGGAGCACTTTTCTCAAAGTTTAGTTTGTTGTGAAGGAGTAAATAGAAAAACGAGATGCCTTTAGTTTGAGGGGAGGTGGATGTATAGTAGGATACTACTTTAAAAGGGAGTTTGACTTGTAGGTTTGTCTTGCAGTGGAGGAGATGGGCTGTTTGTAGATACCTATAGTATTCCCTTTGAGGGAGTTGGAATCTGGAAGCGATATCCTGGAATCCCCTAATCGACACGCCCTCCATAATGTCATATAGGTTGTGTATGCCCCTAGCTTTCCATGTCTGTAAGGAAAGGTCCGGGATCAGAAGTTCCAACGAGGACACCAGTACTGGGACTGGCCTCAGGGCATATTAGTAAACTAAACAAGAGAAACACGGTAATGAGCTTGGAGCGGTGGCTACTTTACAACACACACAGGGACCAGTGTTCATAGGCTGGAAAGGGTCATAGTTTGGTACACTTGGTGTGATTGATACCATACCAAAAATATAGCAAGTCCAGTTGCCTTGACTTTTTTTTATTACAGATACCCCATATAAGTTTCCAGTGAGGGTGCAGCAATGATAAGTCTTGGGTGTTATTAAAGTGTGGTCCTCTTGTTTGATTTAGTACCTCTCTGGAGGGGTAAAGAAACCTCTTCATAGAGGCTGCTTGGAATAGAGCATGTCCCAAATTTATTTGATCACATTTAACTAAGGACAACCCCAGCAGGTACATCCGGAGAGTGCTGTGCGGCTTTAGCACAAATGTATTCGACGTAAACATCACATTTGTCTTTTAATAACTTTAACATTTAATGACATTTAAGAGGGGTTTTTTTTTTTGCTGCCCTGCAAACTGTGCAGAATGTATTTGTATATATTAATATGGATATTTAGTCCTCACCCCTTTGTGGGCGATAAATGAATAAAGAAGCCTCCTCTGACCTAACTTTGACCAAATATAATTTGCTATGATGTTTGGGTGGTTTGAAGGGAATAATTTAGCATCCTCAGTTTTAAAATGTTGGAGTTTGGTACCTATGAGCTTTAGGGTCATTCAATGTTTGCTAATAACATTTCAAGAGGAACTCGAGTTATTTAAAAAAAAATAACCCCTGAAGTGGGGCTACAGCTACATTGCAAGGGTTATCTGCTCTTTTTGGTCTAGGGCCCGGAATACAGAAGATATGCTTACCCGATCCTCAGTCCTGCAGTGGTGACCACTCGTCTCTCTCCCTATCCACTCTGGCTGTGGTATGTCCTTTGGCATCCTCATGTCTAATACAGGTGAATGGACCTGCATGAGACGTGATGACATCAGTGGGGCTTAGACCATTGGAGCGCAGGCAGGACTGAGGATCAAGTGAGGTATATATATATATATTTAGGGCTGCGGAAATTAACAATTAATTACCCGATTAATCGTTAACATTTTTGATCGATTAATATTATTTTGATCAGTAATGAAAACACTCACATCTCCGCCGGCTTCCCGGTCTACCAGGAGTCCCGTCGGAGATCCGGTGACGTCACGGACATCGGTCACCGGACTACTCCCCCCTTCCCTTCGTTAGCCGACAGAGCCACTTGGGCCGGTGATCTGTCAACACTGAGAACTTATCGAGTTCTGCAACTGCCTGACTTCCAGTTTCGTTACAACTAAGAGGTTTGCCCAAGAAACTTGTTCTGCACGAGCGACATCGATTAATTTTGATTAATTATAACGCACATACAGATCCAACTACATTGGCCTATACACATACAGCACAGCAATGAAGTAACAAGATGAACTAGGATCACACTAATCCAGCACGTTATTAATCTCACGTGCCCCACTCAATATGGCCACCGCTTGAGTGGGGCAACTCAGTATAATAACGTGCTGGATTAGTGTGATCCTAGTTCATTTTATTACTTCATTGCTGTGCTGTATGTGTATAGGCCAATGTAGTTGGATCTGTATGTGCGTCATAATTAATCGAAATTAATCGATTACATTTTTTTCGATTAATCGAACACGAAAGTTTTACTCAGTACCAGCCCTAATTTTTTTTTATTTGAGCCCCTAGACCAAAGTGAGCACTTATCCCATGCAGCGTGGTGGTAGCCCCACTGCAAGGGTAAATGTTTAGGATCTTGAAGTTTAACCTCTTGCCGTCCGCCCGTTAAGAAAAAACGGACGGAACCTCTTTTGGGTCAAAGGATTACACAGAGCCATGCTGCAGCCAAGAAAGATCCCAACAATATTGTCAGGATCCACCTCACTTCCTGATTGGCTCTAGAGAACTCAGTGATTCCTGATCATTTAGCTCTCGATTTGTAGAGCCAGTGTGTGAGAGCTCCAGTGTACCCAAGTATTGGGTAGAGTCAGGGGCGTCCCAAGGGGGGCAGGGGGGGGGGTGAGGCCCGCACCCGGGTGACACCATTGGAGGGGTGACAACAAAATGACTGACAGTCATTTTGGTGTCACCCCCTTTGAAAAGTCGGGCACTCAATCGTAGACCGAGAGCCTGACAGTTTCAGGAGAGAGGAGGGGATGCGGCGGCATACCTTATCCTGGCGGTTGAACGTCCCCTACTCTCTCTGCCGATGTCCTTCACCAAGATGGCCACTGGCAGGTATCAATCAGATAACCCTGCATGCATGGTGACGTCATGAGCATGCGCGATGTTGTCACAGCGGGGTGTCAACCGATATCCACTCCAGGTGACACCCGACCTTGGGACGCCCCTGGGTATAGTACATTTTACTCTCCCAATACTTCTCCTTTAATACATGACAAAGGATTCCTAGAATGCCATGGGCTATCTAGACAGACACAGTTGAAAATATTTTGTTTCAGACTGCCTCTCATTGAAAGTGTGTGTGGGTAAATTTCAGCTTGAGCTACTGAACTCTGTACACAAAAAGCTTTTTACAACAGGAATTTTTTTACTTTTTAAATCATGACAATCATAAGAAAAAAGTATATTGAAAAAACGATACTCTTTCTTTAAATACCACCGTCACTCCAAGCCAAATGCCCAGGATTTCCACTGTTCCTAATGCCACAGATGCTGGGAAATCAGTGTGGTGAATCCTGTATGGTCAGTCACCACTCCAAGAGGCGACTAAAGGACAGGAGACAATATAAGAACCATGTCCTTTATGGTAGGACTGGCTTTGGTGGAATTTCTAAATGTCTTGCCTATCATAAACCATACTGATAACCATTAAAGTGTTATTATTGAATTGTTTTCTGTACCTGTTGTGCCTGTTGTAAGAGCTCCATGCGTTCATGTAAGATTTGGCTGTCAAATTCGCGGCTCTGCCGCAGTATCTGCCTTCGGAGCTTATCCACTGCCAACCTCAAGTCTTCCCTTTGCGCCTCATTTAGACATTCGCTGACTCTCTTCCCGGGCTCGTGTTGCAAAGCGTTATACAGAGTAGCCTCTAGCTCCTGGATTTTCTAGCACAAGTCACAATGGTCACCAGCAGTTGTGTGTTCAGGAAAAGATATTTAAAAAAACCGGAACAGTAAGAATACAGATAACGGAATACAAAATGCTGTCACAAGAAAAAAACCAGTATACTAGCAACCTTTTATTATGTTATAAATATAAAGAGTTATACCATTCCTATGGATATCCTGTTGGCACAATATGTAAAGAATCAGTACTATCCTACTGGTAACCCATTAGCAGATTGTATTATACTATGAATTATCATTACTGTATTCTACTAATAGTGTCTTAGATCAGAAGCCATTATTACTGTATCCTGCTAACTGTCTATTAGCTTCTTATTACATGAGCCATTATTGCCAGGGCTTGAAACATTTTAGGGTGTCTCACCAGTCAGTCAAAAATGTCACCAGTCAGCATGAACCGGACTATAGCCTTGCAATTTATGTTAACATTTTTTAGGGACACAAAGAGGTTTCATTTGGTGGTCTATAATAACCACTAGGGGGGGGTTATTTTTTACTATATAATGAAAAAAGTACTGTAAATTCCGAAAAAATTAAAAAAGTTTTCCCCACGTTATGTTAAAAAAAAAAACATTATTCTTGCCCATATTTTTGGTAAAATATAAAAGACACGGTCATGTCGGGTAAATAGACACCAAACATGTCAAGCCTTAAAACTGCACGTGCCCGCAAAATTGCAAAAAACGACCACACGGAAAATTGGCCATAGGCTACGCTTTTACTGCTCATCAGTTTAGTGTTATCAGTGATTATTGGCCCTAAAACTATTGCTTACACTCTGACATTCGCGGTGATATGTGATAAGTAACATAGGCGGAATCGTCCTATTTGCACGTAGGCGCACCCGAGAAGACATCATGGGTATCCAAGACCCCTAGGGATCCCCAGAGAAGCTGATGAAGCAGATATTTGCTTCACCAGCATCTCCCCGGCTTCTGAAGCTGGAGAGTGACAGCAGAATGCAGAAGTGATGAAATGTACATCACTTCCTGCATTCGGGGACCGGAGAGGAGATCAGAGGGAGATTGTGTACTGAACCCCCTTTATTCTCCTGTCACAGAGCAGCTGTGCCGGTCCCAGCCGCACCGGGCACAGCGGATCTAGGGACCAGCAACGGCAGTGACAGCTGCTGCTAATACAAGCGATCAGGCTTCTCTAGAGACGCCAAAATCGCTTTAATTACAACGGCCGGCCTAGGAGCTACTTGTCCGGCTCCGGCGTCCTCTCGTCACGGACAAGAGGACGAGCGGATTTTTCAAGCCCCGATTATTGCTATATCCTATTGACAGTCTAATAGCTTCTTGCATCATGAGCCATCATTTCTGTATCTTACTGTCTAGTAGCTTCTTATATGATTTTTTGTATCCTGCTGTCTATTATCTTCTTATTACTTGAGCCATTATTACTGTATCCTATTGACAGTCTAATAGCTTCTTACATTGTCTGATGTTCGTGGAAGTTGGGACAAGAAACCCATTGGCTGAAGATTTTGTCAAATTAGCTTAGCTTCTCTAGCTTCATAGGTAAGCCTGTAAAGGGGCAGCACTATATGCGTTAGTCGCTACCAGGGATTGATGTCTAAGACCTCCAAAGTAGACATCCCATTTAGGACTAGTTTTTTTTTTGGGCATAAAAAAGTAGCAGACTAGAAAAGTGTTTTTGGTAATGCCTAAAGCCATTTCACCAAAGGTACCAATACAACACCACTTTGAATTGCCTATATTGGGGCTGAGAACATTATGAGAAATACATTCAGTATTTGTCATCAAAAGGGTCTAATTTTGGAACATCCCCAAACCATACACAGAGTATATCCAGACTCTTTGGCCCATCGTGTAGGGTTAAAATAAGCCCTATGAAAATTGGATGAGTTTATCTTTCGCAGATATAACTGTACCAAAGTAGGAGTTGGAAAATTCTGTTCACTCCTGCTCAGTCCTATCTTTATTCCATTGTTCATGTATTCAGGCAAAGCCTAGAGGGCTTTTCCTGTAGTAGGGTACTGGAAATTCTAGAGAACAAGCAAGTGGTTGGGCTGGAGTAATACAAGTTCCAATGTGAGAGATTGAAAGGTTATATCAGGTGGGCCAAACTGGATCACAGCAGCATGTCTAGGTGGGAGATACTTAAAGTGCGGGTGTCCGATACTTGCGATTCCTGTTTCAGTCTTGAGAAGGCTTTGAAAGTGCCTAGGACATTTTACGCAGAGCTCCTGGTACAGAGAGAGACACCCGTAGTTCATATTAAACCTGTCTATAACCCTACAACTTACCCTCTCTAATGTAAACATAACTCTTGTTTGCAAACTTTCCTCTCCCACTAAAATCTTTTTTGCTAATGACCAACTCTTACTGTGCCAAGATACCAGCATCAAGCTTCCAGTGCCAGAATCTTCTGTGCTTAAAAGGCAGAATTTTTACTTTTTATTGGGTATAACATGCAGAGTTACAAAGCATATGGAAATGCAAATGGCTACTGCAAAACTGGACTAGTCAGACAATTCATACTAAATGCCTACCATATATGCTTGATCAAGTGCTTGTTTGCGATAGTCAAGTTCTTCTTCCAAGTAACCCTTCTGCTTGCTGAACAAATCCTGAGAATGACAAATTCATAATGCTTTTATACAGTAAAAAATAATAATTTTACATATTAAAAATTACTGTAAGTAAATAAATGTTAGTAATAACCTCCCTGACCTCTTTCAATCTGGCTTTTGTCTGCAACACTTCACGGAAAATGCCCTCCTAAAACTTACTAACAATTTACTAACTGCCAAAATCAATGACCACTACTCTATACTCATACTTTTAGACCTTTCTTCTGCCTTTGACAAAGTTGACTACTTGCTCTTCTAGAAATTCCACTTCCTTGGCCTCTAAGACTCTGATCTTTTAATGGTTCACTTCCTACATATGACAGTGCTCCTTCAGTGTCACCTACAACTCTACCTCCTGCTCTCCTCTACCTGTAGGGGTCCCCCAAGTCTCTGCCTATAGGCCCCTTCTTTGCTCCATCTACACCTCCTTCCTGGATCAGTTGATAACCCATCATAGCTTCCAATACCATATCTCTGCTAAAGACACCCAAATCTATCTCTCCACTCCTCAGCTCATCTCTCTTGTCTTCTCACGTATCATTAATCTACTCACTGACATATCAATATAGATATCATACCACTTCCTCAAACGCAAACTTTCCAAAACTGAGCTTATCGTGTCCCCTCCCCAACTTCTCCATCAACCCCTCCCCTAAGGCCAGGGTGCTGAGTGTAATTCTTGATTCTAATCCTCTCTTTTCACCCCACATCCAATCACTATCCAAATCTTGCCAACATAAAAGCTGTAACATTTCCAAATTTCGCCCCTTTCTTACAAATGACACCACAAAGCTTCCAATTCACTTCTTTGTAATCTCTCTCAACTATTTTAACTCCCGTCCTTGTTGGCCTTCGATTAACCACATATTTCCTACTTTGTCCACCTTTAGGTGATCCTTGAAAACTCATCTCGTCAGGGAAGCCTATCCCACCCTTGACAATAACTGTCCTTTTACTTCTTCCATCAGCTCATCCCACACAATTATTAACTTTTGTCTCATTTACCCTTTCTACTATATTGTAAGCTCTCATGAGCAGGGCCCTCCTAACCCTTCTGTATTGAAATTGTAATGTAACTGTACTGTCTCCCTCCATTTTGTAAAGTGCCATATAAATCCTGTATTATATTAATAAGGTACATTATGAGATGAATCACTGACTGTATCAAATGGTTGATGGAAGACGTTTGGGGTAATTTGAAATAGTTTACAAAAACTTCACTTACTGGGAGTCTTACCTTCTCATTTTCCACATCGATCATTTTCTGTGTGAGGGCAGCTTCCGTCACCTCAATCTGTTTCAGCCACTATAACCAAACACAAACAACAACCCAAAGAGGTGATTGAATACAAACGCATAAACAATGAAGAAACCCAAACCTGCTGTTGACTACACATGAGACATTATAGGATATATTTTTGTTCCTGACCTCATTATCTCCCTGAAAGATGTTCAACCATTAAGTTAAATCCACAAGTAGGGGTTATCTAAAAACATACACATAAGACTGACATTTGTTAAAATGAACTGAGGTTATACAATAGAGGCCATAGTGGTGTTAAGCCTGGTGATTATGGGGATCACAACTGCTGAAAAAAGTGTATTGAGGGCACTGGGAGTTGCTGGTAGCTCCAGTATATCTCAAGATATAATAGCCTTAATTTGTAAAAGAAATTCAAAAGGAATGCCTGCCTTTACTTCCCTTGGACCCTAATCACATTTCAACTGTAACTGTTGCAATCTAAGTTTCTAAATAAAAGGAAGAATCTTATGGGTTGCTATTAACAAGAAAACCTCAGCTTGTGAACATTCTTCATTCATGCAGTAAAGTGATTCATTCATTAAATAACATCTTCATTGAAGTCTTAAATTGTAGTTCCACAAGAGCCGGAGTGCTAAGTTTGCCTACCCCTCCTATAGATCATGGAATCACATGCAAGGTCCCTTCATCAGACAATTTGATCACATTGCCTGATGAAAGGGCCCTGCATTGTCCCAAAATGGTGCTACAATCTTGTGATACGATGATCTATAATGTCAATAAAGGTGTTTTTGATGAAGATACAATGGCATGCTGGTGACTTATCTTCTGTATCCATGCGGTGCCCTCTGCAAGTTACTACAGCACCCATGAAGAGTAGAAGAGTATATATTGGTCAGGTGTTCGGTGAGACATCTACACCACTGTTCATGCATGGGACACAGTGACATCCTCCAGTGTGAAGCCCGGAGCCATTTTGCTTTTTGCACTCAGCAGGCCGGAAGAACACTTCTAAAAGTGTACCAATATTGTAAGTCTCCAGCAACTAAAGGTATTACTAGTTGACTTTATTTTATATATAGTGCAAAAAGCAGTGATGGCTTGTAACATACCATAAGGCAGGTCAGGTATCAGTTTACTGTTATCAGAGTGATGATTTGTTTAATTTATTTAATGTAGTAGTGTATTTAATTTATGAAAAGAAGCTGTGCACTGCTGTATTTATTTACATAATTTGTGGACAGCATTGTGTAGGCTCTTCTGAGGCCAAATCTAACATCGGAACTTAAAGTGACCCTAAACTCAGGAGCTAAATCTTAAAAATGCATTCAAGCCTCTTAACAAGAATGTATCTTATTTGTGTATCACTCGGCTGTAGATCCTCAAATCATCTCTGAATTGGTGCTGACACTGTCCTTCCTTCTAGAGGGTGACTACTTTTGTTCCCCATAGTTCCTGTGTGCGTTATAAAGTAGCCACCGCTCCAAGCTCACTCCCGTGATGGACTACAATCTGGCATTTAGTTTACTAATTTGTACTGAATTAGATCCCGGTAAAGTTCTCAATAAAAAGCAGATAGAATGCTGTTCTAATTTTTATTTTTGTGATGATAATCATGGCGTATAGATAGTAACAACAAGCGAGGAGGCTGCGCAAAACAATGTTAGTATTCACTGCTGTTTAGGGCATCATGAATGGTAGTTACTACTTTGATGCTGTGAGCTAATGCACATTATTTGCTTAAAGTAGACCTAAAGCCAGTTGGCCATTTGGATGGAGTAGGGAATGATGAAAACCCCTGTCAGTTTTTATTTCCATCTGTGCCTTATTGTAAAGGTTTCCCTTTGCTTCCTGTTTTGTAGACACAATAGGAAGTGAGAGACAGTTGCCACTGGAACAAATGTCCCCGTTAGAGAATGTCCCCTCTATTCCTAGGAAAGCATAGACAGTTCCTCTTCCTAACGAGGACATGGACAGCAATAAATACCTGACAGGGGTTGTAAACATTCATCACTGTATCCAAAAGTAAAATAGATTAATTACCTTAATTAAAGCAGCAAGATATTATTAGGTCAGAATAGAAATGAATGAAGGTAAGAGGTACATTTTAATAAAGAAGTATAGTGTGTATATTTTATATATACTGTGTGTGTGTGTGTAAATATGCACACTTTGACAAACCCCATCTTTAAACGAACATCCATTCTATTCTGCTGTCTCCATTTCTGCAAGTATTATCTAACACAATCCCATCCTCCCATGAGACCCCAGCTAGTCCAATTACTTGTGCTGCACTTTCCTCCTCAGCTCTAAGCAACCAACAGAGAAAACACGCTTCTCTGAAAGGAGATGAAGCAGCAGAAATTGTCACACCAGTTCCTTCAATACTATGTCTATCAGTGAAATCACATTAATGGAAGACCAATTAAATAGCAAGGAAAGCTTTCCTTCTCTTTCCTCTCTGCAGAGCTTGATAATGGGTGAACAATATATCCTAGGACCTTGTTATATTGTGTGATCTTACTATAAATTACATTTTATTTTTATTGCTTATAAGAAAAAGTCATTTTTATTAATATTTGACCACATAATGTTTTTGTCACGTCGCCAAAATATTATTTTTTTCCAGTCCGTGTCCAGTACCTGCTTTTTTGGCTCCCTCTGTTGCACAAAACTCAATAGGTCCAGCCTCCAGTGCAGTGACACATTTCTAAATGTAAGCCGCACTTCCTATTTATGCTTCCTATTTACACCTTCCTCATACCTGCCAACTTTCTGGCATAAGAAAGAAGGATACATTATAGCATGAAGAGACACCCCTGTCACACCACCAGTAATGTGGACCATGAGAATTAATGCACAAACGATTGGCTTAACCCAAAATTGCTTTTCTTCATCACGTCTCTTCCTGTATTTTAGCTTTTCCCAATAAAATTGGAATAATTTAAGGATTAGATGAAAGGTTTAGTGCAGTGAAACACTTTTGATAGTTACATAATACATTTTTGTAGAGATCTATACATCAGGTCAAAAAGAGGGACATCTAAGGAAGAAAGAGGGATAGCTGGATTTGGTTCCATAAGAGGGAGAGTCCTTCCAGATGAAGGACATTTGGGAGCTATGCTTTCCTTGCCCCCAACCCACCCATCCGTTACTGTAATTGAAAGTGTTGTTTGGCATTGTTGGTCACAGGTCTCCATGTCCCAAGTCTACAGACCTCCTAGAGAGAGTTAAAGCATTGACTACTTCCGCCTAGAGAAGCATAGCTGCAAAGGTAAAACATTTATTTTTGGATTACAGAAATTGGTGCAGCTCCAAATGTGCAGAGTTGGGACTGTACCCTCTTTCCCTTTTTGCCCACTAGAGATGGGAGTTCTGCTTTCTGAAGAGGATCCACTGTGCAGAAAAGTTATACAGCTCGTCCCACCACGGGAACACTTTGCCATAACCACTACAGGGAATGCAGAAGAATGTCTCTCTGTTCTGGAACAGTGAGTACCCTATCCTATATCCCCACAGACACAGCTAATTGGCCATTCTCATGTCTGTATTTTACCTTCGTTTCTCCTTTAAATCTCATTTATCTGAGTGATACTGAAAAAATGACACACCTTTTCACAGAGAGATAGCACAGTACCCGCTTGAATTACTGCAACCTGCTCTTCATTCCGCAAATTCTGCAAAAACAAATAAAAAAAGAAAGCTTAATATAAAGCTTAGCACTCCAAAAATTAAACTTCATGCATCCCCGCAATCCACATTCGGCACACGAATGACTCTCTTCCGGAGTAATAGGCTCACAAACTGTGGAACCACCACACGATCTTCCAAAGAAATTCAAACTTTATTCCACATGCATCTATACAAATCACAACCGCTGCCGCGTTTCTGCCTTACTCGGCCTTGGTCATGACAAAATGAATTTCTTTGGAAGATCATTGTGTGCTGGTTCCACAGTTTTTGAGCCTTATACAAGGTAACATGTGGGGAAATTGCTGAATGTAAAACCCCATTAAATTGGAAATACGGGGAGAATTAAAAATTAAATATATGATATACTCTGTCACGGGCATTAACACAGCAGTTTTAGTTTTGTTATGTGATGATTCTGCTGGAGATCTGATATTTTCTCACCTCCTTTAGGGGGCCAAGCAGCCGAG
The DNA here is from genome assembly GCF_000935625.1 of Nanorana parkeri. Classification (NCBI taxonomy): domain Eukaryota; kingdom Metazoa; phylum Chordata; class Amphibia; order Anura; family Dicroglossidae; genus Nanorana; species Nanorana parkeri. Next base: position 140,022 of record NW_017306791.1, read on the forward strand.
AGTTGGAACAAACCGTTTGTGTAAAGAAGACAGTGGATACTTATCTCTTACTGCCTGGCCACTGAACTCTGCTATGGTGCTGAAAATTCCAATGGGAAACCAACACTTTCAGGAGAATCAAACTCCTGGATCCCCCTGCAGCTCTCACTGGTTCCTCCTTGAACCTCCACGTCACTGCTAAGCCCTGTATTGACGTGAAGGTCAGAAGGCGTAACTAGAAGGAGCTGCAGGGGGGCCAAAGACATCAACACTCCTGGGATTTCAGAACACTCCTGGGATTTTTTAGAATTTCATACAAACAAAATGGATTTTGGAACATTTGTTCAACTTTGGGGTCAAATTGATGATGAATTTTGTAAAAAGTCGAAGGAGCATGTTGGAAATTTGTTCTTGATCAAAGGAAATTCTAACAGTGAATATGGTTTTTGTTTGGGAAACTCCATTTGTTCCAAAATCGAATGTTAGCTGAAAACGAAACGAAATTTCGAATAATAATTGCCAAGTCTCTGATGGTATTATCAAATGCTCCGACAAGATTTTGATCGTTCATTCGAAAATCTACCAGTGTATACTGTACTTTACTCTTAAAGTGGCACTAAACTCAGGATTTAAATTTAAAAATGAATTCAAGTACCTTAACTATTAACAAAAATGTATCTTATTTGTGTTTCACTTGGCTGCAGATCCTCAAATCATCTTTGAATTAGTGCTGACACTGTCCTTCCTTCTGGAGGGTAGCTAGGAAGGACAGTGTCAGCATGAATTCAGAGATGATTTGAGGATCTACGGCTGAGTGATAAACAAATAAGATAAATTTTTGTTACTAGTTAAGGCACATAAATGCATTTTTGAGTTTTAACTCCACAGTTTAGTATCACTTTAAAAACACGCATAGGTGTAAGACACAACATGCACATAAAATTAAAAATAAAATGCAGAAAAAAAAGCAGAGGGAAAGGCTTGGTCCTAATGGGACCAACATTCATATACGGTACTAATTGTCTATGTTATAGATGTTTTCCAAACTTGAAAGATCAAAATATTAATATTTTGTTTTGTTCGCTTATGTGGGTCCCGATTCTCAACGTGTTTCACACTTGTAGCTTCATCAGGAGAAGGGTTCAATAATACTATATAATAAAACTCTTACACTTAACACTTAATAACAATAACTCTGCATCCTGAAAACCTGCATATATGGACCGGTGACGCGGGAGATAGCCTGATCCCCCTAGGTGGGGACTGTGAGGGGGTAAAAAAATGAACAATACCAGGGGAGCTTGTCAAGAGGTCTTGTGCATACAGTCTATCCACAGCACTAGGTCCTGTCGGTCTGATGGGCCCTAAACCTTCCATACTTTATCCAAAATAAAAAGAAAAAATGTTTGGCTTTAGATACTCTTTGAATGATGAAAACCGAAGGTAAACTCCCTCACGTGCTCCTTTGCATCTTATAGCCCAAAGTAGGACTGTGGCTAGACTAAGGACAATTAAATCAGAAAAAAGCCTAAACTGGCCTCTGTAGCTGCAGGCATTGTGTATCAATTCATCCTCACATTTCACAGCAGAAGCACCTTTAGTTTCTGTTTCGTGGCTTCCCTTGCTCCCCCCTTCCAGCACTAACTCCGTAGCTTGCTAGCCTTATCTCTAATGTAAACACAGAGCAGGTGCACAGGACAAGGGAAGAGAGTAGAGTGCCGTGACCCCACTTTTCTGACTTTACTGTTTCCCTTCTGAACATTGAGAATTAGTTACTCCACAGTGACATCATCTACAGAGATTAGTGATGGCTTGCTTTAAAGCTTATTAACTGCTTGTTTGAAATAAACAATTGAATATCTATAGCCTCACCACAGTTATATTTTAGTTTCAATTCTGCCTGAAGTATACATTTAAAAGGCCCTTTTCGGAAGGAAGTAACGTCAGCTAAAAATCCCCTGTATAGGAAAAAATGTGTGTTAAAATGATTTGACCATTGGCTGAAATTTCCCTATGCTGAACAGCTATGCTGTCCTGAAAAGTCTTCAAATCTGACCTAAGGGTATGTTGGATACCCAGTCACCCAGAAGTCAGATGTGGAGTTTCTTTGGGGCAGCTTAGCTCTGCAGAAGAGGGGAGATTCCATGAACAGGCATTGAACCAGATAAGTAAAAAGCCTCTTCCTTTACGGGAGACTTTCAACTTATATTTTTTATCCCCCTCAGAGGGTCACTGTAAGGCAGCTTGTAATATATTTTAGGCTGAGTGGACTATTAATAGAAAACATTTCCCAAGTATTACAATTACAGTTCCCTGCCTCAGAGGTCTATCATTGTTTCTTACATTTTGAAAAAATTAGTTTGTCCAGTTTGGTCTATGAATGTGTTTGCATGAATGTGGTAGGGATACTAGTCCGTAAGGTCACTGAAAATGACATTGACAGGACTTGCTCTGGGTACTTGGTTAGGGGCTTTGTAAAATATTGTGGCCAGTTAGCTAAATGTGCGAAGAAGAAAGACAAAGCTTGAAAAGCGTTAGTCATTAGAAGTGTTAAATTACCCCATTGTCTCCAAGTATATCCAGCTTCTTCATGAGCTCTGAAATGTCCACATCCTGAAAAAGAGTGAAGCCACACAATGAAGAGATAGGATAGGGGCAGCCCATGTCCTGAATCCAGATACACAGTATATAGAGCTCACAGAATATGGAGACACAAGAATGCAACTGGATGATAGAGATGGTCTTGAAAGATACATACCATGTAGCTACATTCTGAAGGTTCTTTATGTCCCTCTGAGGCCTGCAACAGATTGTAGAGCAATCATGGCTGCAGGTCTCCCATCACTCTAGAGCTTGAATCACTATTCAAGCTTTATTACAGGTTGTTCTAAGCAATCACAATGACATGCTACAACATGGAACACAACACCACACACTGGCAAGGAAAATGCTTGATGCTGAAGTTCTCATTGTGCACCAATATACGTAGAGACCATATTAAATATATCTACACATTTAGCTTTCACTGATTTTATTATTGACTCATTAAACTGTATCTATACTATACTCCTACTATTGTGAAAACCATTGTATCCTAATAAGTATATGCAATGCATATCTGTAATGATAGTATTCTGTATACTCAGCATTCCAACATTCCTTTATTTAGATCTTTCTCCACATTTACAGACCAAGCTGTCCATCAAAAGTGACAGTGACAAGATTGGGGGCAAACTATAACAATGCCAGGGTTGCATGGACAGTTGTCACATGTTTTTCAATGCAGAAGAAACACAATGCTGGATCGCAGAGTGGTGAGTCTGCAGAGGACAGTGCTGGGAAGAAGTACTGCAATGAAAGCTGTTTTTTTGGGGGGGGTTTAAGGCGGAATTAGGCTTAACAAAAGCACCACTTGTGTAATAATTGTCAGTTTTGCTGGTCAGCTTGGTCAATTTTGAAATATTTAGAGAAACAAAGAATACCATGTGAAATTAAAAATGATCAGAAAGTTATCAGAATACAATGTTTCTTGCAAGAGTATTCTTTTAATAATACAAACGTTAAGAGTTTCTGTAAATCACAAATGTCTAATAGTGCTAGGAAATGTGTTCACTATGTAGGAGTTTTTCACTCCTTTACCTCGGAGTATATAATATACTGTAACATGAGACCAATTTAAGTTGTACCAATATGGTTACATTAAATTAATTTCCCCTCACTTTACTTATATAGCTACAAGCCTGGGTGAAGCTTTTCTAATCCAGTGGTTATTTCTTTGTGAGGTCGGTATCCCATCTTCTGACTTCAGCCAATTCCAGTTGGGTGGAGACCAAAAGCACAAAGCGCCCACTCAACTTTCCTATTTTAGAGATCAGTCTATGGTCAGTTTTATAGGAAAAATCAGTGGGCGTGCAGGGGATCACAGGATTTTATATAAATAAGGGTAAGTATTGTAAATTTAAATTTATTATCTATGTTTTTTAGCATCTGATTTTAGTGGTCAACCCAAATGGTGCTGAACAGCTTGCAGAACTAAATACAGACCCTATCCAGCTGATATCCAGGGTTCTCTGAATCTCTGGACTAATAATATTACAATTTTGTAATTCTATATTTTTTCAAGAGCATGCCCACTGCCTTCCCCCTACTGTAAATTCCTAGTGGGCAGTAGGGGATGCTTGCCACAAGAATGGGCCAGTGGGCATGTAATTAAAGCAGCAAGTGAGCTCTCATGAAATTTTGAAATGCACAATACCCTTTTTTTAGGATTTGGGGCACCCAGGAATCCCAAGGCACGTGCAGCTAGGTTCCTGTATTGTAGTGTTGGGGCCCGTTGAGCACCATCAGGGTCAACTACCGTCAACTACCTACAGAGACAAACTTGATTTATTTTGTGGGATTCAGGGTAATTTACTGCTATGCTGAGATGTTTTGATAGAAATATTTGTCATGATATATATATATGTTATAATCTATGTAATATTTGCTGATTTACTATAGCAGCCGGCTGTGTTGAAATAGTTTGCAGGGCTGTTTTAAACTATACAAGTCAGAGTCAGCCATATTGTGGTCTCCGTTAACAAAGCATATTCATTGAAATTGAACAGTGATACTAGTAGATACTAGTCAGGTGTTGACAGTAATTTCCTAAAATTATACTGAAAAAGAAATACAAAGAAATCTTGGTCAGTGTGACCATCAATTTCCCCTAGTGGCAGCCACAAGTTAGGTCCACTAGAGAATTGATGGGCCACATTAGCAGGCGATGATTTACAGATATTGGCTGCCTCTAGAATGTGAAAGCCATTAACGTAGTTTAATATTATACAACCTGCAACTCACAGTAGACCCTAATAACACAATGTTAGCTTGCATTACAGGCTTACACAAGACACATAGGCCTTACACAGGTGAGGAGAACCATGCATGACAGCACATTATTGGGGAAACCAGGAGTGACAGGTTTACGGGACGCTTTGGTCAAAGTGTTGGTTTTAATGGTGAGTTAATGGCAGTGAAAGACATGGGATGCACTAGAAGAGGGAAGTGAATCTGGATCTACCTTAATTCCTTCCTGCTGACAGAATAGCTGCAGAGCGCTTCCATTATTTTCTGGGAAGCTGGCTATATGGAGGTTAAAGGCTGGAGACCTTCGTTCTCTCTCCTGGGGAAAAATGTGTTATTTCACATTTAAACCTAATAGGAATGTAATGGAATATTGCCCTAATATGAACACAGTATTGAAAAGTGGCAGCCATAAGCATATGGGGTTGTTTATGCAAAACTTGTTACTTTTAGACAAATGATATATCGTTGCCCTTGGATACAGCACAGCTTTGCTCTGGGCACCGGATATGGTTTAGACGACGCCGAAGTTTTGCGCTGTGCCCAAAAACAACAATATAAAGTGTAGAACCTGACACATTAACATCTCATTTAAGTAAAAAACAGAAGTTGCTTAAAGTGAAGTGGAAAAACATTAAGTCTATTTATAAATGTTTTCACACAAGATTCATGCAACTTTAACCCCAGATTCACACCTTTCCAATTGAATCATTAGAAAATGTGTCAATCTGAGGTGGGAGAATCTTGGAGAGAAGTGTGAATTTTAAGTAAAAATGTATAAATAGACCCATAAATATTCAATGAGCCAAAGAATTGTAACCATTCACATACAGTCTTCTAAAAAATTTGGGAACAGTTATAAGTGTGTTGTAGAACCTCAACAGCTGTATCTATAGAATGCTCCTGATACTCCCAAGTGCTAAAGGTATTTGTTGTGTATGCTGTACCCGCAGTTCCTCCCATAGCTGTAAATATTTTACTTAATTGGACACACAGCTTCTAAAAGTATACCGATACAAGACAAAAAATACAAATCTATGTTTTATAAAGAATATTATTTCACAGTTCCATCCTACAATGTCAGATTATATTAAAAAAGGTGGATTCTAGTTATATGAAAATGTTGTACACAACATATAAAGAGCTGCTTGACACCGAGTATAAGCAGAATAGCATGCAAATGTTGACATTCAGCAAAAAAATAAAACTAGAAAACATTCACAGAACTTATTTCATTTAGAGTGCTAGCATGTAAACTGTAATAATACAGGCGGTGTAAACATCTACTTACAATGTAAAGTCATCAATGGGCCAAAAGTTGGATGTTTAGAGGGTTAGTGCAGCCAAAAATGATATTAAGACTCCAGTGGTAAAATGTAAGGTCTGTTTTGCTGCCTTTTGGAGTGGACAAGAAGGAAGTTCTGCCAGAGCAGATAGGAGGGTTCAAGATTCCATATTAAAAGAATGCCCAAAAGATATAAAAAAAAGCCGGTGGGTGCTTTAACCCAACAATGAAATAACAGATTTGGAGTTCCTTTAAATAGAGTCACACAAAGCTTGCACATAGCAGTATTTGTAAGGTCTACGTTTCCAATACCTGCAAGTATGAAATAAGAACGCCACTAAGTGCATCCACATGAAGTGGTAGAAGATAAACATGGGAGGTGATGTTTTTTGATTGGCTGTTATGAATTACTGCAATCTCCACCTCATTACCTAAACACCATGATACTTTAAAGAGATATATATGTCCTAAGCATTCCATGGTATTTGAGGACATTTTACTTATGGTTTAAAGCGGTGGGAAAAGGATTGTGGTGTCAAAGTTCATATATAAACCTTGCAGAGTTCAAAGTAAAAATATTACTCTGTAATGTTGTTCCCCAAACCTGTTCTCATGTTCTAGAAAACAGTTCAGGTATTTTTGGATATTCACACAGGTAATTGAACCATGAGTGGTACCTGGGAATGGATTTAGAAAACACTTTTCTAGTCTAACCTGTCCAAGTCTAATGCAAGAGGGCTTGGATGAACAGTGAGGGATCTGTCATCACTCCTGTTCTGTGGAGCCATCAACTGTAAAATATTCCATTGCATCAGTGACTGCCAAACTGTGAGCACAGTTGGCTCAATACATCCATTACAACTTCTGATGTGTGTTTAGCAGGTAAGAGGAACATGTGACGCACCCGGTCAGAAACCCTACTTAATCACTTATTCAGTCTAGATTTTTATTGAGGTACACTGTAAGAGACTTTCTGCAACATATACCTCGTGAGGGTATTAACAGTCACAACATCTTTCTTAGTAAAAAGCATGCCCACTGCATTGGCTCAGAATAGAAATAAACAATGATCACTTCCCCATTTCATACCAGCCTGTAGGCTGTTTCAAAAATGTGTGGGTATACATCTTCCTTGCTTGCATACGTTACTGTGAATCATTTATTACTGTAGAGCTGGCAAGAAATGCTAACTAAGCACACTGACAATTGAAGCTACATTTCATACCTGAAGTAGCTACTGAAGCTGCATTTCATGTTTTGCATGTACAATCCCTTTATGGTTTTTTTTTGTTTTTGCTGGCTGTATAATCGGTAAGATATTGTTTGCACCATAAAAGGAATACAGAACTGGGTAGGAAATAATGAACACAGTTATTTATTTAGCGCTTATTCGCATGTTGTAGCTAGGGCAGTGGCAACTGTGAAGAATAGAACTAAAGAAAAAGAAAGATGTAAGACACTACAAGAAACAATGCTAAAGTGCAGAAAACTGCAGGAGCCCATCACTTTTCATGATACTGAAGACAGATCTCAAAAAGGCATTCTCCTGTTTGCTCAAAAATAACTAAACTGAGCACAGGAACATAAAGTAGACATTCAAAGTAGGAATGCACAGATACCAACTACCATACATGGTACAAGTACAGATACTTTTCCAGCTCCATTGAAAGACTAGACCAGAGAAAAACTCAAAAGTTAGGAGGCAGCTGTAATTCTTAAGGAGCATTGGCTACAGGGCTCCTGGGATTTGTGCATCCCTGTTTTAATGTATTTATATATTTTAGGGATGCACCAATACCATTTTTTCCAGACCATGTACAAGTACTGATACTTGTCCAAGTACTGATACTTGTCCAAGTACTCACAGATACAAATTACTGATACCTTTTTTGTTTAGGGTCATACGACAGTTTTTCTAAAACAATACAGACTAATGATTTCAGGACAGTGTTGGAGCGCCAGAGCCTTGTCACACTCACAGCTGCAACCCTGGTAGTTCTCATGAAAATGCCAAGTATCTGCACCAATAGAGATGCTGGTATCTGAACATCCCTAATTCAGAGGTTCCCAACGCCTGCATATACCTCGAGTTCTCTTCAGAGTCTTTGGGAGACACTCTAATATACAAATATCTAATTCATCCCATGAAGATGGTTAGCGGTCCCACCACAGCTCTAATGCTTTTTTATTGGTTACTGAGTAGGACTGATGACCTCATTGATGAATGGTCAGGCACCAGAGGGGATGGGGTTAACCTTATGAAAAAAAAGTTGAAACTGCCTCAAGATATGTGCAGGCACCTCTGGGCAGATGCTCAGTTTGGTTGGTTTTGGTTTACACTGTAAATAATATCGTCCATCTTTATTGCCATATTTAAAGTCAATTCTATAATATTTTTGTTGTCTTAAAATCAAAGTGAAATTGAGATGTTTCATGCTGGGTGAATGAACAAAACAAAAAAAGCAGCATGCAAGAACGATGATGGTATAAATAAGAGTGAGTAAAGCCAAATACAAAACATTATTTTTTATTAAATGGAAAATAATTTTTCCCCTCCAAAAAAACGAATAACATGTAAAATGGGTTAAACATGCAGGTTTGCACAACAAAACATGACATTAAAAACAACAGGATTACCAAAATTCACAGTTCACAATTGTATGTTAGACATGCAGAAAATGCGATGGTAGAAGGGACAGAATGGAAATGGTTCCGCTTCCTAATCCGTATAAGTGCAAATCGGAGCGAGACACTGATCACTTTTCATGCTATGTCATAAACTCCATAATATTCATTAAGGCATCACGTGTCACACCTCCCGCTCCCCTCCAGGAAGTGAAGTGTACTATATATATTTAATCCGGGACTCAAATGCAATCTCTGCCCCAGGAGACAGTTTACAGAGGGAATCTCTTACTTCCAGCTCTAACACTCGGAACTCTAACAGTTCATTCTGGTCTTTGGCGTCCTGGATTTCGTTTTTCAGCTGGCTCTCCTCCAATTCATACTTAAAGAGCTGAAACAAACCAAACACAACATTAGGAGACCAATCATAGAATCTCTGGGCAACCTGTTGCTTTTTTACAGAATATATTAAAAAGAACAATCCAGGCATGTAAAACATGAACCCTTGCAGTGGGGCTACCCCTTAAGTGCTTATTTTGGTGTAGGGTCTAACATAAAAAAGATATACTCACCTTAGTCGCATTCCCGCTGGGTTGTTAGACTGGACCCCACAGCCTCTTCTCCCCCAATCTCCAGCGCTCTAAGGATCCGTGACGTCATCGCATCCATTGACTTGCATTGGAAGCGAGGACGCCGAGGGACATTCCACTCTCTTTCCTCAATACTTTTTAGTAACTGTTCCGGTATAAGTATGCAGATCAGGACCACAGGCTTCTCTGACATTTCTGATATCCATACTTGCTTCAATTCAGTTGGAAAAAAAGCAATAACTCTGCAAAGTCAGCATAACAGCCAGGCATCCAGCATTTTGAAGGGAGGAGGTCGGAAATGTCAGTCTCTGTGTTTTCCTGAGGAAAGGTTTACCAAAAAGGAGCAAAAACCTGCACAAGATTTTTTTTAAAACTAACTATTGAGTACAAAATACAGCCAAAAAAAATAGGATAAAAGACTATGTATGCTGTATATTCAACTGATCTGTGTGATAAAACCATTATTAGGAAACATTATTTTCAATTTAAAGGTACAACTAAAGGCCCCTGTATGACAATCTAAACAAGTCCCAAATCCAATTACTATTTGACGCACAACTAAAAAAAAAAAAATTCTATTACCCTTCCTGACTGAGCCAATCCTCCTTAATTTGTGTTTCACACTCTCGCTCCGATCAATTCAGAAAATAGTGGGTGGTGCTGATTGACAAGCTACAGGCTTGTGAAATAGCAGGGACAATGCTGATAGTCTCCCCCCCTGTAACACTTTATTCATCTCAATATTTATACCAGGGTAAACAACGTTCCTTTATTATTTATAGTGTAAGCATTTTCTTCCCCCTAATAAATCTGACAATAATGATAGAAGGTAACACTGTCCTGCCTGCCTGTGAACTGCAGAAGTAGGAATGTACTGTCTTACCTTTTCTATCAAGTCTTGGTTTTTCCGCAGAAGCTGCTGCTTCTCGTCCACCCACTTGGAATCCTGAGGAAGAACAACAGTCAACAAGGAACAGATACTGTTTTCCTCATGTACAGAGAGCCAACAAGTTTCTTTACAAAGTACATAGAAGCATTTTCCAGCACCACAAGCTCCATCCCCAGCGCCACAAGCTCCATCCCCAGCGCCACAAGGTCATCATGCTTGCTGCTTAGTAGACCAATAAATAGTACTTTTCCTGCTACAACTAGGAGTCAGGAGGTTTAACATGCAGTAACAGAATGCTCTCCATATTTTTAATTTTTTTTCCAAAACTGGTTTACATAAAAGCTTTTTGAAACCCAAGAACAAAACTGTAAAATATTGCAGCTTACCATTACTTAGTCGGGACTGTTTTAGTTTTCTGTTTTATGGTTTGTTTCCATTTATTTTCACCTGGTGATCCTACCAGTACACACTTCCTGTCCTAGGGTGACAAAACTGTTTTGCATCTATGGAGGAGCGGTTTTGTTACCTTATGACAGGAAATGTGTTAAGACTACATCTTCCCCTCTCGTCTCCAAAACATAGAGGTAGGTGTTCTGTAGTTTACAGGGGTGACCTGGGTAGGGCCTAATAATACTGACTGAGGTTTCAGAGCAGCAAAGCTAGAGCACATAGGAAGATATAAGCTGATGGGATTTCTGGCAGCATTACCAAGTATTACTTTGCACTTATTGAACAGGTTTAGCAAAAGGTTTTCAATGGTATATTCAAAAGACTAAAATGGAACATATAAGAGAAGCTCATTGTTAGGGTTTAACATATACTTTAATAACACTGTTAACATATTAAAAATGAAGGTAGTATTATAGGTAACAAAGTTTTTAAGCACAGATAACTTCCTGTTCAGTAATCCCATAAAGGAACACCCACCCACTTTTCCTACGAAATTTCCTTTTGCCTAACAACTAGCCTGGCAGCTAACTGAGTAATACACTGCACTGAACCTTCACCTACACAGATGTGAATGATATTGGTAAATCTAAAATTTTATGTAATACACAATTTTAGTCCAGGTTTAGTTAACCAATCCCTAGGATTGGTAGAAGACGTGCCTATGCACCTGCTTTCACCTTCACAGTACTATGCTCCCCTGCCACCCTGGTTTACCTTCCAAAGCACCAAGAAAAAGTCGTGGTCCTATGCAAATAATGATTTCTAGAAAGTGAATAACTAGCGTGGCAGGAAAGTATGGTAAAGTAAGAGCAGGCAACTTATGATGACTTCTACAAAATTATGAGGATAGACCCATACTGACTTTTAACAGGTTAAACTGCCAGCAGAATGGCGATGCAGGCACAAGCCTTAAATTATCTACAAGGCACCAAAACCAAGGCACGCACTATTACTGTATGCAAGCACTGACTTAAGCTAAAAGGTTGGCTCCTTTTGCACACCCCTTCATACCTCAGTGTTAGTTTTTAATGTTATGGGCAGTCTAGCAGACTAATAATAAAGAATGGAAGCCAGGAGGGGAATAGGCAAAAGTGCAGTCTGTAGCCTTCATTTTGATTTTGCCTTATCACGTATAATCCTGGGTCTTATTCTGTTCTTGGGTGCAGGAACCTATAACAACCAATCACAATTCAACTTGTACTGGCCTAACATCAGCACAGAGAATTCTACTTGGTAACAATTGATTAGCACACTTAAAATGAACCAGTCACAATGTTTTTTTTAAGGGAAATCTGACTGGTTCTCTTAATAGGCCATTCCTGCCCCTCGATATGATCCCTACCTTTGCCTCACTCTCCCACAACCCTGTCTGACTTTTGGAGCACTGTGTTGCTCAGTATCGGAGCTAATACAAGGATAATGGCCTTCTCCCTATCCCAGGACTTAAGCCTTGTGATTTTGACAGCCCCTATGATAAGAGGCGTTGGGGGGGAGAAGTATGTCTCTACTGTGCATTATTAAATGTTGCGTGTTGCATATAAATCAAAGATAGAATTCAAATAATCAGACCATTCAAAGAAAAGTGCTTACAGAAGAATTATGGGGTGAGTGAAAATCACTGCACTGACCCAGTCATCTAGCCATCACAAACTGACCCTTGTTAAAGTCGCCTTATGCATTTTTCTGCTTCCAACACATCAACTTCAGGGATAAAATGTTCACTTGTTGCCGAATATATCCAACCCGCTTCCAGGTGCCAAGGTAACAAGATAATTAGTTATTCATGTCACCTGGTCATTTTGTTATGGCTGATCTGTGGATACAACACACTATAAAATGCCAATGATAAAATCCTTCTAAAATGTTAGTTGTCCATCTCCGGCTTCAGGACTTTCTGAGTCACTGACCTAGAGCAAGCATGCAGTAAGTAAAGTCAGAACTCCAGATCAACATACCTGTTCCAGATCAGTGATTAACAAAGTACTGAACAACTGGATCAGCATGACAGACAAAATACAGAGGGAGAAATGAGTAACATTGGTAGCCTCCCTATTTCTCACTGCTTATATATCCTTTAAATAAAAGAACTGTTTATTAAATAAAGTCAATGGCATATTCTGTAACTATACAAAACATACAAAGTTTTCACTATGGATGTGCCATTTTTGCCTCCAATATTTTAAATCATATACATAAAGAGGTTGAGTTATAGTAACTCTGACAAAATTGAAGCTCCGGTTTTTACTAATCAGTTCTTGCAGCTGCAATAAATGGGCTCTCCACACATGGAAATGCAACATTCACCTTCCAAGAGGAATCCTATTCAGATGTATAAACAGCATACAGTCTCCAGGTAAGTGATGCCCTGGTTGAAACTGAATCTAAGACAACTGCACTAACCTCATGCAGAGAATATGTATAACCCCAATTCAGAGTTAGGGGCTTCCTACAACTGATATGGCTAGCTATTAATATGTATTTGTATCCCTTTTCAGTAGAGCCCTTGTGCTGCGGGCAATTGACCAAGGCAGGACATTGATGTGAATTTTAACTATATATAAAAAAAAATTTAGTGTATATATATATATATATATATATATATATATATATATATATATATATATATATATATATATATATATATATATATATATACACACACTACATACATACATACTACATACATACATACTGCTAGGCAACTGCCTATGCATCTCATATAATATATCTTTTTATGCTATAACATTTTATATTTTACTTTTTTTCAGTCATGTAACCATATACGCATACACATAAATATTAATCTCCTTTACTGTTTTTTTATTCTTATGTGCCCAATTGTTGCAAAAGAGGTATTTACAGACCTCAATAGTTCAGTCAGAATCACAGCTACTGGTCTGCACGCTTCAGAACACCCTTAAGGTGGCCATGCACCTTTCATTGTGCGATGGTTGTAAGGTGATCTAAAGTTCGTACGACCTCCCCATCTTGGACAGGCAGATCGTACTTGCGATCATCGCAAGTCCTCCCCGCTGAGGGGAGGGCTTGCAGATGTTTGCAATGGTGAGCGGGCAGTGTGCGCTTGCGCACCTTGGCCGTGCAGCTTTCGTCTTGTGATCGCGCTACCAACCTGCTGAAAATTGTACGATTTTAGGCGGGTTTTCTAGAGTGCTCGTTATACACCTTACGATTATCGTACGATCGTGGGATCACCTGCAATTATCATACGATAATCGTCAGGTGTATGGGCAGCTTTACAGGGGTAGACAACCTTGGAACTCCAGGTGTGGTGAAATTCTATCATGCCTCTGGGAGTCATGCCTGTAGCTGTCAGAGTCTTAAGGTGCCCATACACCTTACGATTATCGTACGATTTTCGTATGATTTTCGTATGCGATCGACTTTTCGTGCGATAATCGTATGTGTGCATTGCAGTGTCCGACCAACAGTACTGTACAATCGTACGACTTTTGACGGTCAAGCATGTTTGAAAATTTTGCTAGATCGTACGATTGTCGTAAGATCTACACTGCGCTTGCACTAACGAAAATACGGCAAACCAATTACCGCATTTCATCCAGGTGCTTTTCGTTAATGACGGCTAAATTTATTTTGCGATCATCGGGGCAGGATGGGCCAGTCGTACGAAAATCGTATTATTCGATCATCGGACGAAAAGTTTCGTCCGATAATCGTAAGGTGTATGGGCACCTTTACAATGCCTCATGGCGTTTGTAGTTTGATCACAGCTGGAGTGTCAAAATTGCCTACCCCTGCCCTAATTTGCAAATCTTGTTTTATACAATATTAAATGTTATTTATTAACTAAAGACTTTATATAAACAAGTAAAATAAGGAGAAGGGTGTGCCTTTACTGTATCCTTATGACCAGTATGGTAATGGTGAAGCTGCAGTCCCAACATCACTTGTAGGAGTACTATAATTTGTACTACACTAATGCCCCACATTTATTTATTTAGAAACATACATATCGTGAAGAAATGTGAAATTCCTACAACATTTCCTCATCCTGGTAAACACAGACCCCCATATTGTGTGGTCTCCACCACTGAATACTGATGACCTGTGAAATCTGTAACCATCAAGAATGTGAAGATCAAGCGCCTGAAACTTACTATTCCAAATTCATGTATCTATACCAAATAAGACAGCACAACATTGTGGACACTACACCAGTGTGACTAGTTTAACACTATAAAACGTTATGCAATAATAATGTTGAAAAGTTAAAGCCACACTTTGAGGTTGGGCATGAAGATATACATCCTACCAATTGGTGAGACGGACACTCCACAGTAACAGCATGGGGGCTCAGCGCACTAGAACGGACCCCGTATCAAAGCACTGTGCACCAGATGGAATCTACCAGGCCGGCTTCTAACAAGTAATCAACCAGATACAGATCCTCCACATCCTTCCTCTCAGTACAAACCTGCTCTAATGAGAGCATAGAAAACTCCAGAGGTGGTAAACATTGCACCGGCCCAATTCAGGCCTGGCAACATTCAGCACTATCTTGTCAAAAAAGATAATAGCTAATACAACAACTTTTCTGCAGAACTTAACTCACAATCTCAAGATAGTTACAGTATTTTAAAACTGCAGTTATTTTCCCCCATCAATCTCACAATTATAAATTTATTTCATACACTGCCAGTTATTGTGTTTTGCTACATTTGGTTCCATACAAGACTGTTTACTTCCTCTGAACTGACGCACAGATCTATCAATTATCAAGCTAGCAATAAGCTAGAAGACATGTTACCATGGTGATCTCAAGAGAGCAGAAATCCTCATGTCTTATCAAGGTAATTTAGACAGGAATAAAGTTTTCAGTAACAGAAAAGGAAGCTTTTTACAGGAACTCTGGTTTAACCCTTTCACTGCCTGACTGCTTTATTATGGACACACTATAATCCACATTTTAGGCCTGAAAATTACAAACTCCCCCCTGCCCCCCATATATTTCCTGAAAGCAGAGACCCTGTAGAATAAAATGGTGGCAGTTGCAAATTTATAAGTCTCATGATATTAGCGCAACTCTACATTAAAGCAACATTTTCAATAAAAAGACAGTTAAGTTAATTTTAGTGCACATAAACACAATATAATACAATTTTTTTTAAAGAAATAGAGAAGATAAGGTTGTGCCAAGTAAACAGATGCCCAATATGCCAAGCTTAAAAATTGTGTGCGCCCATGAAACAGTGAAAAATAATGACACTAAATTGGGAATAGGCAATGCTTTAAATGCCTGTACAGAGCATCACTTTAGAGTCAACTGTGAATATTGGCCCTAGAATTATTATTCCCACTCTGGTGTATGTAGTAATACCGAACGCGCCTTTTTTGACTTGACGTGTGTGTGCAGGAATGGTATATTTTTAACATGGGGGGGGGGGGTCATTGCTATCACGTGGGGGGATCACAGGTCCTGTACGTGGTAGCACATTGGAGGTGACAGGTATTATTTAAGTTGACATTAGGGGTCTGTTAGACCCCTAGTGTAACCTTTGCCCTTGAAAGAAAAGAAGCTGATCGAGCACAGATCATGCTTGTTCAGCTTCTTCCTCAGCTTCTTAGCTGGGGAATGACAAATCAGAAACCGGAAGTGATGCAATCAACGTCTCTTCCGCCTTCATTCATTCAGTGGGGAGATCAGCGACTGAACATTCTCTCCCGGCTACCCGCCGACACCTGCGATGTCATTACCGCGTCCACAGGAGCGGCAGTGGAGCCCAGGAAGCAAGGCAGGGGGTGTCAGGCAGAGGGGAAGCGTTTTCCGACCCTGGAAGTGATCGGGCAGCTTTTTAGCTGCCAAAATCACTTCCAGTGTAAAGCCCACAGTCGGCTTTACAAAGGTAAACATACTCTAGGCGGGAGTTTGTTTACAGAGGTCCACTGCCAGCACTGTATGCTTTACATTGCTGGAATCAAAAGGGTTAAATAATATCCTGTATATAGACCGCAACAACTGTGCAGGTACATTTCTTGTATGACTCTTGTATTTATACAAACTTTACTTATCCCAGGGTTCAGTTTTAAATGTTTTTGGATCTTTCAGTGTGCTGCACTCCCTATGCGAAAGAATGGCTGACAGCAGCTCAGTAATGCACAGAACAAAGCAGGGAAACCAAGTGGGTTTTGTGAAATTTGGCATCACTCTGATCCCTGTTACACCAATATCTGATGGAGTCTAAGGTGGTAAAACTGAAACCCAGGTACTTCTCTGATGCCATAGATACAAATGAACACACTTCAGGTATTTGGCACTTGTTCTTATAGTCAGACTTTTCTGTGTTGTTTGTGGTTATGCTGGCCTAACACATAACACATTATCACCCAATGATAGATCTGGACAGCTTAAAGTGTATGTAAACCTTAACAATTAACTATTCTTACTTGCTGCCTTTTGGTCTGTCCATCCAGCAAATGTACATAAATGGTCGGATGGCAATTGCATAAGCGCATTTATAAATTACCTTTTTCGCCCGTGCACGCATTCGGGAGTAGGAAAGTTTGACAAATGATAGCCTTTGATATATACAGGTGTTCGGGCAGCAATAGAGCCGCCCAATCGCTTGTATATTGCGGGGAGGGTGGGGTGCGGGAAGTACATGGCCCCCCTCCCTGCACTGCTGGCTATCCCAGGCTCCATTGTCCTCCGAGCAGGGACCAGCAGGGCGGGTATCTGTGGCTGGATTAGAGGAAAAATCAGCACATTCCACCAGCTGAACTCCTCTCCAATCACTAAATGTGGAAACTTCTTAGGGGTCGCTAGGTGACATTAGAACCCTGATGTCTCCATAAAGAGGACTTGTCACCTCTTCGCTATCACATAGGGGGCTCTATCTATCCCCAAAAAAATTATATAAAAATATTTTCAGTAAGGCATGACTAAATAATGGTCAAATTACCGCAGTCCCGAATACTAAAAAATTGTCCTGGACAGGAAGGGGGTTTAGCACCCCCGTCTTCAAGTGGTTAAATATAACACTCTATATGGGATTTGCCATACTGGTATGAGAAGTGCAAAAATATACTTGTTGAGACGGACAGAACCTTGTGAGCTCATAACTTCCTGTGAACTCTGCCTCTGCTGACCTATTCAATAGTGTTGTTCCCAGCTATCTCTGTAGACTACAGTATACCTTTCCTTATGGCATGGAGCTGAGTTGGAGGTGCTCTGTAGTCCTGTCCTACCATAACAACACTGCTCCTCCATAGATACAGCAGTCATTAAACATCACACTTGTACAGAAAATGTGATAGTGGTAGGTTCACCAGGTAAAAATAAAAGACAAAAAAAGTCTGAAGAAAAAGAAAATGAATGCAGCCACCAAATCTAAGGACTGGTAAGTTGTAATATATTACATTTTTGTTCTTGGGTTCAGATACACTTTAAAACAATCTTCCATTAAAAAAAATGGACGAAACAAAGATGAATTTGATCAAAATTGATTAGCTTGTCTGCCAGGACAGATTCAATCTTTTCAATGAAGACAGCCATTTACTAACTGAACCTCTCATTGTGGTCATCAATTTCAGAACCATTGTTCTATAGAACCCAACCCATGGACAGCTTGGCCTACATGCAAATGGAGACAAAATGTAGTGAAATAGAAAAAGGAGGAATTTATAGACTGATTTCTTTCATTAAATGCAGAGTTATCATGAAAACAACATTTTTCATTAGTTCTCCTTAAGGCCTCATTCACATGGATGTGCACAGTGGATGCCGCAAACAGTGTGCGTCCAAGGGCGTGCATCTTTACCTGTATGGATGTGCCAGCTCAGGGTGTAGCCATGTCCTCTCATAGAGATGTACACAGGCCCGTCTTTAACGCAGGGCAAAAGGGGCAGTTGCCCTGGGCCCAGTTATTGTTGTGGGGCCCAAAGCAGCCGCCCCTTGAGCCTGCACTGCTCGCTCCCTAACGGGAGATGCGGGATGTCAGTGTCCTGTCCCTTCTCCCCCCTCATCCTCCTGGTTTCCCTTATCTCTCCAGAGATAAGACAGACAGCAGAGATCGGCAGATCGGGACCTTTGTCTGCTCTGCCTAGCAACTGATGAAGCTGATGGGCGGGCTGTCATAATTACATACTTCGGCCCGCCCATCACATCATCGGTTGCTAGGCAGAGCAGACAAAAGTCCTGATCTCCCGATCTGCTGACTGTCTGCAAGTACCGTAACAGAAGGGGGGGAGAGATTATGGAAACCAGGAGGATGAGGGGGGAGAGCACGGAGAGCACAGGCTCAATAAACAGACTCTGATCCCCTTGCAGACAGGCAGCAGAGATCAGAAGATTGGGACTTTTTTTTTAATCAAAGCACAGGGATCAGAGCCTATCATGCATGCCTAGACCAGCCGGCCCGCCCATCTGCATCATCAGTTGCTAGGCAGACAGGGGGCTGATAAAAAAATAAAAATAAAATAAATAAATTGATTTGGGATGTTGGGGTGGAGAGAGAAACTGCATGGCAGGTAGAGGGCATGGCTTGGTGGCTAGGGGCGGGGGCCCAAGAAAATGTTTGCCCAGGGTCCAATCAATATTAAAGACAGCCCTGGATGTACAGACTGGTTGCACGCAGCTACATGCAGCACCTGTCCCCCCAAACAGTCCCCTGCATGGACGTGCGCACTGTACAGCTGTGCACGCCCGTGTGAATGAGGTCTTAACGTGTCCCCCAGCACTCATCTGCTCGGTACCCCTGGACAAACCACATGTGTGCACAGTGTATTCTTTGCATTCGAGCTGGCCGAACAGCCAGCTTGATTGGCTGGGAAGCCGGCTTTCCAGCCAATCAGCATGGAGCCGGGCTTCCCGGCCAATCAGGAAGCCGGGCGGCGAGTAATGACCCGCCTCCCAGCTTCAAATCAGCAAGGAGGCGGCTGTACGCCTGGCTCGATGCAGATTGGCTGGAAAGCCGGCTTCGCAGCCAATCAGAATTGAGCCGGATGTTCGGCAGGAAGTGAATGCTCTGCAAGTGTAAGTATTCAAAATCACAGCATTTTACACCTGACATGTCTATGTTATTATTAATCATCATACATAGAGGGATGCATTGGTGGAATTTGATTTTTGAGTCCGTTTTAAAATATATAGAAGATTGACACAGAGTTTTTGAGGATACTGCAATGCATATTTACTGCACTCCAAAAGCACCCCAGGAAAGTGAAACAGTTGCAGGGGGTTATGTTTTCTCTGAGCCAAAGCTTCAAGGCTTGTAAGAGGTTGAACCGGATAGGCATTAGTGTTTTTTCAACCTTAATCAAAGTTCAGTGAGCTACTAATCCAAGCCAGCAAATACTGCTTATGAGTTAAAATGACATTAAACTCAGGAGTTAAATCTTAAAAATGCATTCAAGTACCTTAACTGTATGGGTGACTACTTCTGTTCTCCATGGTCCCTGTGTGTGTTGTAAAGTAAAGTAGTCACCACTCCAAGCTCACTCCTGTGATGGACCACAATCTCACGTTAATTAGCTAATTTGCACTGAAGTTATAGTCTTTAAAACTGATGAGTAGCTGCAA